>NC_068424.1:76559097-76611597 GCF_023373465.1 Oncorhynchus keta
GGCAGCCCCAAAAACATTTGTGGGGGGCACACGAGGTGTGGTACTAAGCCAGGTAGCAGACCTGAGCTCACTCCTCGTGCTTATGATAAGCAGCGCATTACTGGTCAGGCACCGTGTTATGCGGTTAAGCGCACGGTGTCGCCAGTGCGTGCCCATAGCCCGGTGCGCTATAGGGCAGCCCCGAAAGTGCCATGCGAGTGTGGGCATTGAGCCAGGGCGTATGGTGCCTGCTCAGTGGGTCTGGTCGCCGGTATGCAGTCTTGGTCCAGGTTATCCTGCGCCGGCTCTGCGTGCTGTGTCTCCGGGCGCTGGGAGGGTGCAGTGCGTCCTCTGCCTGCGCTCCGCTCGTGCCGGGCAAATGTGGGAGTGGAGCCTAAGGGAGAGGTGCGTGTAATAAGCACTAGATCTCCCGTGCTTACCCACAGCCCGGTTCAACCTGTGCCTGCACTCTGGAGGGCCCGGGCTAGAGTAGTTGTCCAGCCTGGGGAAGTGGTGCCAAGGTTGCGCACCAGAGCTCCAGTGCTCCCCACAGCCCGGTCTTTCAGGCTCCTCCTAACACCAAGCCTCCTGAAGGTCTCCCCAGCCTGGTGGTTCCTGTGGCAGCCCCACGCACCAGGCTGTCTCTCTGTCTCCTCCCTGCAGGTGGTCCCGCCTGTCCGGCGCCGCTGCCGGAGCGTCCCGCCTGTCCGGCGCCGCTGCCGGAGCCTCCCGCCTGTCCGGCGCCGCTGCCGGAGCCTCCCGCCTGTCCGGCGCCGCTGCCGGAGCCTCCCGCCTGTCCGGAGACGCTGCCGGAGCGTCCCGCCTGTCCGGCGCCACTGCCGGAGCCTCCTGCCTGTCCGGCGCCGCTGCCGGAGTCTGAGGCGCCAGTCCCCCTCTGCCCAGAGGCGCCAGTCCCCCTCTGCCCAGAGGCGCCAGTCCCCCTCTGCCCAGAGGCACCATTCCCCCTCTGCCCAGAGGCGCCAGTCCCCCTCTGCCCAGAGGCGCCAGTCCCCCTCTGTCCAGAACTGCCCCTCTGTCCAGTGGGGTCATTGATAAGGGTGGCCATGGTGAGAAAGCCACGGAGGCGGACAATAAGGCGGACTAAGACAATTGTGAAGTGGGGTCCGCGTCCTGCGCCAGAACCGCCACCGCGGACAGACGCCCACCCAGACCCTCCCCTATAGGTCAAGGTTTTGCGGCCGGAGTCCGCACCTTTGGGGGTACTGTCACGTTCTGACCTTTATTTCCTGTGTTTTTGTATTTAGTTAGTATGGTCAGGGCGTGCGTTGGGTGGGCAGTCTATGTTTGTTTTTCTATGATTTGGGTATTTCTATGTTTCGGCCTAGTATGGTTCTCAATCAGAGGCAGGTGTCATTAGTTGTCTCTGATTGAGAATCATACTTAGGTAGCCTGGGTTTCACTGTGTGTTTGTGGGTGATTGTTCCTGTCTCTGTCTTTGCACCAGATAGGACTGTTTTGAGTTTTCACATTTCTTGTTTTTGTAGTCAGTTGTTCATGTGTACCTTAACGCATTAAAAAGAACCATGGACAATTACCACACCGCGTATTGGTCCTCTGATCCGTTTCGCCTCTCCTCTTCGGAAGAAGAGGAGGAAATTCATTACAGAATCACCCACCCAACTCGGACCAAGCGGCGTGGTAAACAGCAGCGAGGACAGCAGCAGCAGCAACAACAGCGGCCAGCATCAGAGCAGAATCTGGACTACACAACTTGGGAGGAGATAGACAGGTGGGCGGTTGACCCAGGGAGAGTGCCGGAGCCCGCCTGGGATTCGATGGAGCAATGCAAGGAAGGTTACAGGAGAATGAGGTTGGCGAAGCCAGCACGGCAGTGCGACAGGTACGAGAGGCAGCCCCAAAAAACATTTGGGGGGGGGCACACGAGGTGTGGTACTAAGCCAGGTAGCAGACCTGAGCTCACTCCTCGTGCTTATGATAAGCAGCGCATTACTGGTCAGGCACCGTGTTATGCGGTTAAGCGCACGGTGTCGCCAGTGCGTGCCCATAGCCCGGTGCGCTATAGGGCAGCCCCTCGAAAGTGCCATGCGAGTGTGGGCATTGAGCCAGGGCGTATGGTGCCTGCTCAGTGGGTCTGGTCGCCGGTACGCAGTCTTGGTCCAGGTTATCCTGCGCCGGCTCTGCGTGCTGTGTCTCCGGGCGCTGGGAGGGTGCAGTGCGTCCTCTGCCTGCGCTCCGCTCGTGCCGGGCAAATGTGGGAGTGGAGCCTAAGGGAGAGGTGCGTGTAATAAGCACTAGATCTCCCGTGCTTACCCACAGCCCGGTTCAACCTGTGCCTGCACTCTGGAGGGCCCGGGCTAGAGTAGTTGTCCAGCCTGGGGAAGTGGTGCCAGGTTGCGCACCAGAGCTCCAGTGCTCCCCCACAGCCCGGTCTTTCAGGCTCCTCCTAACACCAAGCCTCCTGAAGGTCTCCCCAGCCTGGTGGTTCCTGTGGCAGCCCCACGCACCAGGCTGTCTCTCTGTCTCCTCCCTGCAGGTGGTCCCGCCTGTCCGGCGCCGCTGCCGGAGCGTCCCGCCTGTCCGGCGCCGCTGCCGGAGCGTCCCGCCTGTCCGGCGCCGCTGCCGGAGCCTCCCGCCTGTCCGGCGCCGCTGCCGGGAGGGTCCCGCCTGTCCGGCGCCGCTGCCGGAGCCTCCCTCCTGTCCGGCGCCGCTGCCGGAGCCTCCCGCCTGTCCGGCGCCGCTGCCGGAGTCTGAGGCGCCAGTCCCCCTCTGCCCAGAGGCGCCAGTCCCCCTCTGCCCAGAGGCGCCAGTCCCCCTCTGCCCAGAGGCGCCAGTCCCCCTCTGCCCAGAGGCGCCAGTCCCCCTCTGCCCAGAGGCGCCAGTCCCCCTCTGTCCAGTGGGGTCATTGATAAGGGTGGCCATGGTGAGAAAGCCACGGAGGCGGACAATAAGGCGGACTAAGACAATTGTGAAGTGGGGTCCGCGTCCCGCGCCAGAACCGCCACCGCGGACAGACGCCCACCCAGACCCTCCCCTATAGGTCAAGGTTTTGCGGCCGGAGTCCGCACCTTTGGGGGGTACTGTCACGTTCTGACCTTTATTTCCTGTGTTTTTGTATTTAGTTAGTATGGTCAGGGCGTGTGTTGGGTGGGCAGTCTATGTTTGTTTTTCTATGATTTGGGTATTTCTATGTTTCGGCCTAGTATGGTTCTCAATCAGAGGCAGGTGTCATTAGTTGTCTCTGATTGAGAATCATACTTAGGTAGCCTGGGTTTCACTGTGTGTTTGTGGGTGATTGTTCCTGTCTCTGTCTTTGCACCAGATAGGACTGTTTTGAGTTTTCACATTTCTTGTTTTTTGTAGTCAGTTGTTCATGTGTACCTTAACGCATTAAAAAGAACCATGGACACTTACCACGCCGCGTATTGGTCCTCTGATCCGTTTCGCCTCTCCTCTTCGGAAGAAGAGGAGGAAATTCATTACAGAATCACCCACCCAACTCGGACCAAGCGGCGTGGTAAACAGCAGCAACGACAGCAGCAGCAGCAGCAGCAACAACAGCGGCCAGCATCAGAGCAGAATCTGGACTACACAACTTGGGAGGAGATAGACAGGTGGGCGGTCGACCCAGGAGAGTGCCGGAGCCCGCCTGGGATTCGATGGAGCAATGCAAGGAAGGTTACAGGAGAATGAGGTTGGCGAAGCCAGCACGGCAGTGCGACAGGTACGAGAGGCAGCCCCAAAAACATTTGTGGGGGGCACACGAGGTGTGGTACTAAGCCAGGTAGCAGACCTGAGCTCACTCCTCGTGCTTATGATAAGCAGCGCATTACTGGTCAGGCACCGTGTTATGCGGTTAAGCGCACGGTGTCGCCAGTGCGTGCCCATAGCCCGGTGCGCTATAGGGCAGCCCCCGAAAGTGCCATGCGAGTGTGGGCATTGAGCCAGGGCGTATGGTGCCTGCTCAGTGGGTCTGGTCGCCGGTACGCAGTCTTGGTCCAGGTTATCCTGCGCCGGCTCTGCGTGCTGTGTCTCCGGGCGCTGGGAGGGTGCAGTGCGTCCTCTGCCTGCGCTCCGCTCGTGCCGGGCAAATGTGGGAGTGGAGCCTAAGGGAGAGGTGCGTGTAATAAGCACTAGATCTCCCGTGCTTACCCACAGCCCGGTTCAACCTGTGCCTGCACTCTGGAGGGTCCGGGCTAGAGTAGTTGTCCAGCCTGGGGAAGTGGTGCCAAGGTTGCGCACCAGAGCTCCAGTGCTCCCCCACAGCCCGGTCCTTCAGGCTCCTCCTAACACCAAGCCTCCTGAAGGTCTCCCCAGCCTGGTGGTTCCTGTGGTAGCCCCACACACCAGGCTGTCTCTCTGTCCCCTCCCTGCAGGTGGTCCCGCCTGTCCTGCGCCGCTGCCGGAGCGTCCCACCTGACCGGCGCCGCTGCCGGAGCGTCCCGCCTGTCTGGCGCCGTTGCCGGAGCGTCCCGCCTGTCCGGCGCTGCTGCCAGAGCCGCTGCCGGAGCATCCCGCCTGTCCGGCGCCGCTGCCGGAGCCTCCCGCCTGTCCGGCGCCGCTGCCGGAGTCTGAGGCGCCAGTCCCCCTCTGCCCAGAGGCGCCAGTCCCCCTCTGCCCAGAGGCGCCAGTCCCCCTCTGCCCAGAGGCGCCAGTCCCCCTCTGCCCAGAGCTGCCCCTCTGTCCAGTGGGGTCATTGATAAGGGTGGCCATGGTGAGAAAGCCACGGAGGCGGACAATAAGGCGGACTAAGACAATTGTGAAGTGGGGTCCGCGTCCCGCGCCAGAACCGCCACCGCGGACAGACGCCCACCCAGACCCTCCCCTATAGGTCAAGGTTTTGCTGCCGGAGTCCGCACTTTTGGGGGGGGGGGGTACTGTCACGTTCTGACCTTTATTTCCTGTGTTTTTGTATTTAGTTAGTATGGTCAGGGCGTGTGTTGGGTGGGCAGTCTATGTTTGTTTTTCTATGATTTGGGTATTTCTATGTTTCGGCCTAGTATGGTTCTCAATCAGAGGCAGGTGTCATTAGTTGTCTCTGATTGAGAATCATACTTAGGCAGCCTGGGTTTCACTGTGTGTTTGTGGGTGATTGTTCCTGTCTCTGTCTTTGCACCAGATAGGACTGTTTTGAGTTTTCACATTTCTTGTTTTTTGTAGTCAGTTGTTCATGTGTACCTTAACGCATTAAAAATAACCATGGACAATTACCACGCCGCGTATTGGTCCTCTGATCCGTTTCGCCTCTCCTCTTCGGAAGAAGAGGAGGAAATTCATTACACAGTTATAGACTATGTTCTTGTCCATGGGCTGACAATGAGGGAAGCAGGACTTAGAGTGCAACCCAATTTGAGACGATTTTCTGTGCCCACCATAGTAAGGACATTCAGAGAAGAGAACAGGTACAGGATACTACTGTATTTTTGTCATTGCAAATTTACTGTACTACACTATATGCAGCTGTTTCAATAGACATTTGTAAAGTTAGTCACTGTATGTATTGTACTGCATGAATATGTTTTGTAACTGCACAACTACTTTTTGTAGAATTGCAAGGCTGCCACATGCAGGTGGAAGGACAGCTATATTCACTCAGGAGCAAGAGGCCGTTATAGTTGGCATGGTCCTTCAAGATAATGCAATATGACTCAGGGAGATCCAGAAACGAGGGATACAAGACAACACACACTTCCAGGGAATCCACAGTGTGAGCATTTCCACCATTGACCGTGTCCTCCATCGTTTTTTAATTTTTAATTTATTTTTTATTTCACCTTTATTTAACCAGGTAGGCTAGTTGAGAACAGGTTCTCATTTGCAACTGCGACCTGGCCAAGATAAAGCATAGCAGTGTGAACAGACAACACAGAGTTACACATGGAGTAATCAATTAACAAGTCAGTAACACAGAGAAAAAGGGGAGTCTATATACAATGTGTGCAAAAGGCATGAGGAGGTAGGGGAATAATTACAATATTGCAGATTAACACTGAAGTAATAAATGACCAGATGATCATGTACAGGTAGAGATATTGGTGTGCAAAAGAGCAGAAAAGTAAATAAATAAAAACTGTGGGGATGAGGTAGGTGAAAATGGGTGTGCTATTTACCAAGAGATTATGTACAGCTGCAGCGATCGGTTAGCTGCTCAACTAGCTGATGTTTGAAGTTGGTGAGGGAGATAAAAGTCTCCAACTTCAGCGATTTTTGCAATTCGTTTCAGTCACAGGCAGCAGAGTACTGGAACGTAACAGGATGCGAATGAAACAAGTATACAGAGTACCTTTTGAGCGCAACTCACCAAGGGTGAACGAACTGCGAGCTCAGTATGTGCAAGTAAGTGTACATTCAGAAACATTTACTGTAATCCAGATTGTCTACAGTACTAACACATACTATTTGAATGACATTACTATTCAGTACATACAATGTATGTGGATCAGAAGCCTAATTGTACTCTACAGTATAGCACTGTCTCTGTACGACTTACAAAATCCTACATACAGTATATTGTATTTCTACACAGACAATATTTGACTTGGAATCCTTGGACAGACCCCATGAGTTCATCTCTGTCGGTGAAGCAGGCTTCAATCTAACAAAGAGGAGAAGGAGAGGCTGTGATTGGACAGCGGGCCATTGTTGAAGTCCCTGGTCAACGAGGTGGCAATGTCACAATCTGTGCTGCTATCAGCAACCATGGTGTTCTACATCACCATGTTACACTCGGGCCATATAACACCCAGCACCTTCTAAGATGTATTGCCAATCTAAGAGATATTTTATTTGAGCAGCAGGTTCAAGAGCAGGGTCAAGAGCTAAATGAGAATCCCATTCCCACCTATGTGATAGTGTGGGACAATGGCACTTTCCACGAGCTGCTCAGGTAAGGGAATGGTTTAACATCAATGGGCCAGTTTATGAACTTGTACCTCCCTCCATACTCGCCTTTCCTGAATCCGATTGAGGAGTTTTCTCCTCTTGGAGATGGAAAGTGTATGATAGACAACCCTACACCAAAGTAAATCTGCTGCAAGCCATGGATTTAGCCTGTGTTGATATAGGTGAGGAATCATGTCAGGGCTGGATACGGCACACAAGAGGCTTCTTCCCCGGAGGGGAGGGACAATATAGCAACGAAGTGCTCCCAGCCACATGTTTACTCTTTTGATTTTTGTCCCTTTTAGCATTGTATACTGTATCTAGTACAGTGCATTGTAGGCTGTATACTGTACAATGGACAAATTGTATGTCCCTGAACATTGTGCTTTCAATTTATTAACAGTACTGACTGCTCAATAGATTTTGACTGGTTGCAGGTTCATATCAACAAAGAACAAGAATTACAGTATCACAGAGACAAAGGACACGTTTGTGAGATGCAGGGTACAGTACTGTAAAAATAGGGGTATAAGGAGGAGGAAGAACAAAAAACAAAATAGCAAAGAGCAAAGCAGAGTAGTAATTTATGATCAATTTTGTTCATCAAAAGACAATGACGGAAAAATATGAATATTTTTTTACATTAAAAATGTACTTCTCCCTGAGAATTGTATGTTTTGAACAATGTGTTTTCTATTTTTCGGGGTGTATTGGTTACTGACTGCTTGAGAGTGTATATAATTTTGATAACTTTGTTTATGATTTGAGAGCAAGTGTTTGATTTTGAACACAGGTAAAATTGTTTTGTGGCGAATGTTTCATTTTGCGAGAGGAGTCAGAGGTTATGTAAATAGTGCTTGAAGAGGAGGTTTTGTGTTTAATGTTTTCAGGAAATGGAGCAAGGTTTCAGAAATTGTGTTTTAGCAATTGAGAAAAACTGTAAGTAGCTAACTACTCTGACATCACCAACCTGACAAGCAGGAAATGGCCCTGTGTTTCAGTTTGCATAATTTCCACTTTCAGTGGATGATTAAAATGTATGATCTACCTTAATTTAACTAGGCAAGTCATTTAAGAACAAATTCTTATTTACAAGGATGGCCTACACCAGCCAAACCCTAATGACTCTGGGCCAATTGTGCTCCACCCTATGAGACTCCCAGTCAAGGTTGTGATACAGCTGTGATACAGCCAGGACTCAAACCAGGGTTTATATAGAGATGCCTCCAGCACTGAGATGCAGTACCTTAGACCACTGCGCCACTCGGGAGCATTGAATGATAGCATGATAGGATGGTTTGATCTGTGCATGTTTAGTCTTAAAAAAATGTTATACCTCTTTGTAGCGATGAGGGTGTGTGTCTAAGTCACTGCTCATTTGGCAGCTAACACACATGCACACACACACGTGAACACACACACATGAACACAAAAACCCTCTCAATGCGTCCCCCAACCACCCCCACTCATCCAACACAGGAAAAAGCTTTTCTGTTAAATTTGTTTTAAATTCTTAATCACACTGGAGGCCAAAATTATGTTTCTCTCTCCATTTGACGGGGGACATTTAGTAAGTATTTCGCTGACACTTGAGATTCAAGCAGACTGTCTGGTAATTAAATACCAGGGTTTCCAATAATGGCACCCTATTCCCTATGGGCCTCAGTCAAAAGTAGTGCACCCTATTCCCTATGGGCCTCAGTCAAAAGTAGTGCACTCTATTCCCTATGGGCCTCAGTCAAAAGTAGTGCACCCTATTCCCTATGGGCCTCAGTCAAAAGTAGTGCACCCTATTCCCTATGGGCCTCCGTCAAAAGTAGTGCACCCTATTCCCTATGGGCCTCAGTCAAAAGTAGTGCACCCTATTCCCTATGGGCCTCATTCAAAAGTAGTGCACCCTATTCCCTATGGGCCTCAGTCAAAAGTAGTGCACCCTATTCCCTATGGGCCTCAGTCAAAAGTAGTGCACCCTATTCCCTATGGGCCTCAGTCAAAAGTAGTGCACCCTATTCCCTATGGACCTCAGTCAAAAGTAGTGCACCCTATTCCCTATGGGCCTCAGTCAAAAGTAGTGCACCCTATTCCCTATGGGCCTCAGTCAAAAGTAGTGCACCCTATCCCCTATGGGCCTCAGTCAAAAGTAGTGCACCCTATTCCCTATGGGCCTCAGTCAAAAGTAGTGCACCCTATTCCCTATGGGCCTCAGTCAAAAGTAGTGCACCCTATTCCCTATGGGCCTCATTCAAAAGTAGTGCACCCTATTCCCTATGGGCCTCAGTCAAAAGTAGTGCACCCTATTCCCTATGGGCCTCAGTCAAAAGTAGTGCACCCTATTCCCTATGGGCCTCAGTCAAAAGTAGTGCACCCTATTCCCTATGGGCCTCAGTCAAAAGTAGTGCACCCTATTCCCTATGGGCCTCAGTCAAAAGTAGTGCACCCTATTCCCTATGGGCCTCAGTCAAAAGTAGTGCACCCTATTCCCTATGGGCCTCAGTCAAAAGTAGTGCACCCTATTCCCAGTTTTACGCGAATGCTGCCATCTATCCACGGTTTCTAGTTAGGGTAGGTTTTAATAGTCACCGTGTGTACAACACTTCCAATGTACTTATTTGTAAACTCACTCACCGAATCTGCGTATAAATCAATGTTAATCTCTGAGGTTGCCCGGAACATTTCCCAGTCCGCGTGATCAAACCAATCTTTGTTAAAATCCCCAGCTACAATAAATGCAGCCTTAGGATATATGGTTTCCAGTTTGCAATAGAGCCCATTGAAGTTGCTTGAGGGCAGTCGGGGTATCAGCTTGAGGAGGGATGTACACGGCTGTGATAATGACCGACGAGAATTCTCTTGGGAGATATTACGGTTTGATTTGTAAGGAATTCTAGGTCAAGTGAACAAAAGGACTTGTTCCTGTATGGTGTTACTGTCATGACGTTGGCCTGTTGGTGAGGTTTATGACTCCCATAAATACCTTTTCCCCTTTCCTCTCTCTCGACTCTACAGAGTGACTCTTGGAAATCCCTTTGTTAACGAGAAATCCCTTTGTTAGAGAGAGTCTGGTAACATTAAAAGGGTGGTGAACAGAACCATATTTCGGTAATCCAACCAGTTGAAAATATCCGTTGGTACTTATTAAAGAATATGATGTCAGATCAGTTGTCGTCAGAGACATTATTTTGTAAATTTATTTTCACCTTTATTTAACCAGGTAGGCAAGTCAATAATACAGTAGAAAAATAAGTCTATATACGATGTGAGCAAATGAGGTAAGATAAGGGAGGTAAAGGCAAAAAAAAGGCCATGGTGGCGAAGTAAATACAATATAGCAAGTAAAACACTGGAATGGTAGATTTGCAGTGGAAGAATGTGCAAAGCTGAAATAAAAATAATGGGGTGCAAAGGAGCTAAATAAATACATACAGTAGGGGAAGAGGTAGTTGTTTGGGAAAAATTATAGATGGGCTATGTACAGGTGCAGTAATCTGTGAGCTGCTCTGACAGCTGGTGCTTAAAGCTAGTGAGGGAGATAAGTGTTTCCAGTTTCAGAGATTTTTGTAGTTTGTGCCAGTCATTGGCAGCAGAGAACTGGAAGGAGAGGCGGCCAAAGGAATAATTGTTTTGGGGGTGACCAGAGAGATATATCTGCTGAAGCTCGTGCTACAGGTGGGTGATGCTATGGTGACCAGCGTGCTGAGATAAGGGGGGACTTTACCTAGCAGGGTCTTGTAGACGACCTGGAGCCAGTGGGTTTAGCGACGAGTATGAAGTGAGGACCAGCCAACAAGAGCTTACAGGTCGCAGTGGTGGGCAGTATACGGGGCTTTGGTGACAACACAGATGGCACTGATGGCACTGACAGAGCTCGGGTTTTGTCTGTATACCAGGGAGCTAGTTTCTTATGAGAAATGTTTTTAGTTTTTAGGGGTGCAACTGCATCTAAGGTATTGCGCAAGGTTAAATTGAGTTCCTCAGTTAGATGGTCAACTGATTTTTGTCCTCTGACGTCCTTGGGTAGGCAGATGGAGTCTGGAAGGGCATCAAGGAATCTTTGTGTTGTCTGTGAATTTATAGCATGACTTTTGATTCTCCTTGGTTGGGGTCTGAGCAGATTATTTGTTGCAATTGCAAACGTAACAAAATGGTGGTCCGATAGTCCAGGATTATGAGGAAAAACATTAAGATCCACAGCATTTATTTCATGGGATGATGAGAGAGATATTGTCTCTAGAAACCTCATTGAAACCAGGTGATGTCATCGCATGTGTGGGTGGTGGAACTGAAAGGTTGGATAAGGTAAAATGAGCAGGGCTAGAGGCTCTACAGTGAAATAAGACAAAAACACTAACCAGAATAGCAATGGACAAGGCATATTGACATTAAGGAGAGGCATGCTTAGCCGAGTGATCATAAGGGTACAGTGAGTAGTGAGGTTGGTTGGGGTCACGGTGATTCAGACAGCTAGCCGGGCCATGGGTAGCAAGCTGGCAGAGGATGGAGGTCTGTTTTTAGCCACCTCGTGCGTTTCTGTCGGTAGATTAGTGGGGTTCCGTGTGGTAGAGGGGACCAATCCAATTGGCAAAATGGATATAGTTATAGTGACCCAGGAAAATTGTCCGATGGACCTATTCAGATAGCAGCCGATAAGACAGCTAACGATTAGCGGGCCGCAGATGGGCGTTCAGGTTACGTCGCAACGGAGGGGCCAGTTGGATAACTCCCTCGGGCAGATTGGTAGTCCAGTCATGAAGGCCCGGTGGGGCTCCGCGTCATTATTAAAACTGGTCCGGATAGGTGATTGTAGCCCAGGAGTGGCTTATTGAACTTTTCAGCTGGCTAGCTCCGGAATAATTGATGTTTGCTCCGGGACCGACGTAAGCAATAGGAGTTCTTAGGAGTTGTTAGGAGTTGTTACTGAGTTGTTACTGTTACTCATATTACTGATGATAGGATGACATAAACTGTATCTTGGAAAGTCTACACATTGTAGTTATCAGATTCACATGGAATTGTTGTGCAATTTAAATGTTTAAATATGAAACTATTTGTGAAAATATTAAATATAATTTTAGCTTCTAAATTAATTGTTTACATAAAGTAAAAACTCTGCTCACTCAGTGGCCCCGCCCAAGTGAACAGACATTAGTTGTAAACTATGAAACACGCCCTTCTCTCCCTACTACATATGCCCCTAGACAAAAATTGAACATGTGTGTTCCCGAGGACGTGAGGACTTCTGTCCAGAAGTTAAAAGGGCTAATATCAACTACAGAAATAAGCCAACCTCAGCGCGAGCTCAAAGTATTGCAACTTGGTATGAACTTTGAACTCTTATTCAATAAAAAAGTGATACCTCCTAGCCGTTGAGTTAGCAGCAGCAGCTGTAAACATGGGTTGGGAAAGGACGGACAAAGTACCTGTCTACCACACGACGACGGTACTAAAACGTATCCACTCTACCACCAGACATTCTTCAGTGGACAAGAGATCCCTGCTGGGCAGCTCAGAGTAAATATTTCTTGCATTTTCCTTTTCCAAATGGGCGGTTATTTAGAATGCATAAGATTCTGTATTTACGTAAGCATAGCTTCACAAGGTTCGATCAGAGACCCAAAACTTTTGTTCCTCGGTCTTCCTGCACTTTCATTCAAACCCCAACCCATTTTCTTTGTGTAACCAGCCATCATATTGGTTCCGTCCACCAGGGATGTTTTTCTTGAATGACATAATTAGTACTCATTGTATGATCCATCCTGTGTATATGTAATTTTGTGTGATTATTTAGGTATTTAGTAAATAAATAATTAAACCCAATTTTGTATTGCTGATTCAACTTGTTAGCCAGGGTTCGTGCAGATAACCAAGAATTTACAACTTTCAGATGAGACTGAATTAAGGTGACAATTAATATTGACTGCTATTGATGTAAAAGATGACCAGGTCTTTAAGAGTTTATTCGGAAGATAACAGCTCTATAAACATTATTTCGTGGTGCCCTGACTTTCTAGTGTATTACATTTAAATGATTAGTTTAATCAGGTAATATTAATTACAGAAAAAATATTTTATAAAATAGCTTGTCATATCACTTAAACCTGCATAGCAAAGACACGACATTACGATTACACCATGAGTCGTTAATCATGAAGCATACACCCCCACCATTCTTCTTCCCAGAGAGATGTTTATTTATGTCGGCGCGACATAAAAATAATTCCGGTGGATGTACCGACTGGACATTGGCGAGTAATATACTCAGAAGTGGTGGGTGGTGTGCACACCTTCAAAGTCTGACCAGGAGGCCACTCTGTCTACCTCTTCTGGGGCCTCGGTCAAAAGTAGTGCACTATATAGGGAATAGGATGCCATTCCCTATGGGCCTAGGTCAAAACTAGTGCACTATATAGGGAATATGGCACCATTTGGGAGGGAGATGCAGAGGGAACGACAGTGTTGCACTAACGACAGCTGGTCTCCAACGACCAAGCGGAAACCATAACCACGTCTCGAGCACCATGACTAAAGTATTCTCAGAGTATCCAGACCAGATAGTACCTCTCTGTGATTGGAGATACAGGACAGTGATATGACAATAATCCGGTATTGTATTCTTTTGAGGAACATAGAGGCCTTTATGGTAGAGTGGCCAGACGGAAGCCACTCCTCAGTAAAAGGCACATGACAGCCCTCTTGGATTTTGCAAAAAGGCACTTAATGGACTCTCAGACCATGAGAAACACGATTCTCTGGTCTGATGAAATCAAGATTGAACTCTTTGGCCTGAATGCCAAGCGTCACATCATACCCTTGCTAATTTCCACCAGGTCTTCATGGGAAGCCTAAGGTTCCGTTCCAGAATGATAAAAAAATGTGCTTGTTTAGTTCACGTGTAGGGTCATATTCAAGCGAAACAGGTGTTTCCGGAGTTAGACAAATATTCTGCCTCTGAGCATACTGTGTCCATATACCCTTTTTCATGTTTTGCATATCTCAAAGTAACATATTTCACTGTATTGTGGTTTACACTGTCAATATTACGTGAAATGTACATTGATCTCAGGTAAAGTAGTGAGACTGTGATGAATCCGTCATTACAGCCTCTTTTTTTCTAAAGTTCTTCTCAAACTTCATAAGAAAGTTTATAAATATGGCTCATTAATTAACTGTCATCTAAATCCAAAATCCTTGTCGGAAACCCAAAGGCAAAAGACGCCATACGAAAAATATGCATCGCTAGGCTACCACTGTAGAACAAGTGAAGTATGACTCTGGAGCCATCTGGGGTCCAAAATAATGCATCTCATTTTGATGAGAAGATTATCAGCCAATTTAATATTCCGTGGCTGTAATCCAACTAACTCTGATGAGGGTTAAAAACTGGGCTCTGTCCCAATTTTGGTTTGGATGAAAATCCAAGAAATATGGTTGTCCAAGCCGGGTAGGATTTGTCTCCCTTCCTTCCAAAAGAAATGAAAAGATTTCTCTCATGAAATCTCTCATGCATAGACGCTACCCTCCAAATCACAGACTTTCATGTTTGATCGCCTTGCCAAGTTCCTAAGCTTTTGTTTTTCAATGCAGACATGTTGCTTGGAATCTCATTGAAGCAGAAGTTGGAACTCCTTAACAACAACTCCTTCACAAAAACTCTTTAACAGCAACTCCTTAACCACAACAGGGAGGTGACCAAGAACTCCTTAACAACAACCCCTTAACAACAACTCCTAAACAACAACCCCTTAACAACAACCCCTTAACAACAACCCCTTAACAACAACTCCTAAACAACAACCCCTTAACAACAACTCCTTAACAACAACTCCTAAACAACAACCCCTTAACAACAACTCCTTAACAACAACCCCTTAACAACAACTCCTAAACAACAACCCCTTAACAACAACTCCTTAACAACAACTCCTAAACAACAACCCCTTAACAACAACTCCTTAACAACAACTCCTAAACAACAACCCCTTAACAACAACTCCTTAACAACAACTCCTAAACAACAACCCCTTAACAACAACTCCTTAACAACAACTCCTTAACAACAACTCCTTAACAACAACTCCTTAACCACAACAGGGAGGTGACCAAGAACTCCTTAACAACTCCTTAACAGCAACTCCTTAACCACAACAGGGAGGTGACCAAGAACTCCTTAACAACAACTCCTTAACAACAACCCCTTAACAACAACTCCTAAACAACAACCCCTTAACAACAACTCCTAAACAACAACCCCTTAACAACAACTCCTTAACAACAACCCCTTAACAACAACTCCTTAACAACAACTCGTTAAATTATACATTGAGTTGAGGAGATCAGGTTGGGCAAACCATTATCTGCCATTGATTGAATTGGTGGCCTTGGTCTCACATAACAAAATAGAATATATAAAACAGTATATAAAACAGGACCCAGTGAGAAACCCACACCTCTCCTCCATCCTTATCTCAGGTCCCCCTGGAGGAGGTCATTATGAGACAGAGAGAGTCTTAGCTTTGTCTCACTGCAATTACCTCCATCACTAATATGTAATAATGCTGTTCAGAGACCATGGATTACCTCTGGAGGTGGAGAGAGGGAGGGAGGGAAAAGAGAAAAAATAAAAACAAGAGAGCGAGAGAATAAGAGAGACACATAGAGCTTTTTATCCAGCATCTTTACTAGGTCACTATCTCTCAGACCTTGAAGTACTTGTTTTCCTTCCTCTACAAGGATTGCGATTTTGTGGAGCGACTGGTAACGATGCTTTGTGGGAGGTAGTTGTCGATGTGTTCAGAGGATCCTTCATTTGATCCCAGGTTGGGTCAAGGAGAGGGATGGAAGCCAAGCTGTTACATCACGTTACACCATGGCAACGGGAGAATGATCACTTTGGTCCCAATCACAGTGTTAAGACAATTGTTTAACAAATATTTGTATCACTCTGCCATTTATACAGAGAAGGATCCAACCAATCTATGATCTGTCTGTCTGTCAGTGGTGTCACGTGGTATCACAGGCCAAGGCAGGCAGATTGATAGTGCTAATTCTATTATATCCTGTGGTTTAAAAAACTGTCTGTCTGTCAATAGAGTCTCACAGGCCAAGGCAGGCAACGTGATGATGCTCTGAGGCCTCCAACTGTACTGTACTGTATACTCTTGTGGTTTAAACGCTAGTACAAAAAGTAACAATATTTAGATGTTTTTTTTATATACATAACCGAATCCTTCTGTATTTTTGCATTTTCTTGTGGTTATGAAAACCAAAACGTTTTCGGATCATTAAAACGATTCTGTCTTACACTTATAACATCTGTTATTGCATAATTAACAATATTTATTAATGATCACCCTTCGATAATACTGTAGATCCTTGAAGTGAAGGATTATAAATCAGGCAATTCTTCCTGCCGTTGAAAGCAGTTCGGAATGTTGCCTTCTTTATCAATTAAACATAGGCCACTTACAGTGTCTTCTTAATCAATTAAACATAGGCTAGTTATAGTGCCTTCTTAATCAATTAAACATAGGCCAGTTACAGTGTCTTCTTCATCAATTAAACATAGGCTAGTTACAGTGTCTTCTTAATCAATTAAACATTGGCCAGTTACAGTGTCTTCTTAATCAATTAAACATAGTCTAGTTACAATGCCTTCTTCATCAATTAAACATAGTCTAGTTACAATGCCTTCTTCATCAATTAAACATAGGCCAGTTACAGTGTCTTCTTAATCAATTAAACATAGGCCAGTTACAGTGCCTTCTTAATCAATTAAACATAGGCCAGTTACAGTGCCTTCTTAATCAATTAAACATAGGCCAGTTACAGTGCCTTCTTCATCAATTAAACATAGGCTAGTTACAATGCCTTCTTAATCAATTAAACATAGGCCAGTTACAGTGTCTTCTTAATCAATTAAACATAGGCCAGTTACAGTGTCTTCTTAATCAATTAAACATAGGCCAGTTACAGTGTCTTCTTCATGAATTAAACATAGGCCAGTTACAGTGCCTTCTTAATCAATTAAACATAGGCCAGTTACAATGCCTTCATCAATTAAACATAGGTCTTCTTAATCAATTAAACATAGGCCAGTTACAGTGCCTTCTTCATCAATTAAACATAGGCCAGTTACAGTGTCTTCTTTATCAATTAAACATAGGCCAGTTACAGTGTCTTCTTAATCAATTAAACATAGGCTAGTTACAGTGTCTTCTTAATCAATTAAACATAGGCCAGTTACAGTGTCTTCTTCATCAATTAAACATAGGCCAGTTACAGTGCCTTCTTAATCAATTAAACATAGGCCAGTTACAATGCCTTCTTTATCAATTAAACATAGGCCAGTTACAGTGTCTTCTTAATCAATTAAACATAGGCCAGTTACAGTGCCTTCTTTATCAATTAAACATAGGCCAGTTACAGTGTCTTCTTAATCAATTAAACATAGGCCAGTTACAGTGTCTTCTTCATCAATTAAACATAGGCCAGTTACAGTGTCTTCTTTATCAATTAAACATAGGCCAGTTACAGTGCCTTCTTAATCAATTAAACATAGGCCAGTTACAGTGTCTTCTTCATCAATTAAACATAGGCCAGTTACAGTGTCTTCTTAATCAATTAAACATAGGCCAGTTACAGTGTCTTCTTAATCAATTAAACATAGGCCAGTTACAGTGTCTTCTTTATCAATTAAACATAGGCCAGTTACAGTGTCTTCTTAATCAATTAAACATAGGCCAGTTACAGTGTCTTCTTCATCAATTAAACATAGGCCAGTTACAGTGTCTTCTTAATCAATTAAACATAGGCCAGTTACAGTGTCTTCTTTATCAATTAAACATAGGCCAGTTACAGTGTCTTCTTCATCAATTAAACATAGGCCAGTTACAGTGTCTTCTTTATCAATTAAACATAGGCCAGTTACAGTGTCTTCTTAATCAATTAAACATAGGCCAGTTACAGTGTCTTCTTAATCAATTAAACATAGGCCAGTTACAGTGTCTTCTTCATCAATTAAACATAGGCCAGTTACAGTGTCTTCTTAATCAATTAAACATAGGCCAGTTACAGTGTCTTCTTAATCAATTAAACATAGGCCAGTTACAGTGTCTTCTTAATCAATTAAACATAGGCCAGTTACAGTGTCTTCTTCATCAATTAAACATAGGCCAGTTACAGTGTCTTCTTAATCAATTAAACATAGGCCAGTTACAGTGTCTTCTTAATCAATTAAACATAGGCCAGTTACAGTGTCTTCTTCATCAATTAAACATAGGCCAGTTACAGTGTCTTCTTAATCAATTAAACATAGGCCAGTTACAGTGTCTTCTTAATCAATTAAACATAGGCCAGTTACAGTGTCTTCTTCATCAATTAAACATAGGCTAGTTACAGTGTCTTCTTCATCAATTAAACATAGGCCAGTTACAGTGTCTTCTTCATCAATTAAACATAGGCCAGTTACAGTGTCTTCTTAATCAATTAAACATAGGCCAGTTACAGTGTCTTCTTAATCAATTAAACATAGGCCAGTTACAGTGTCTTCTTTATCAATTAAACATAGGCCAGTTACAGTGTCTTCTTAATCAATTAAACATAGGCCAGTTACAGTGTCTTCTTTATCAATTAAACATAGGCCAGTTACAGTGTCTTCTTTATCAATTAAACATAGGCCAGTTACAGTGTCTTCTTAATCAATTAAACATAGGCCAGTTACAGTGTCTTCTTAATCAATTAAACATAGGCCAGTTACAGTGTCTTCTTAATCATTAAACATAGGCCAGTTACAGTGTCTTCTTAATCAATTAAACATAGGCCAGTTACAGTGTCTTCTTCATCAATTAAACATAGGCCAGTTACAGTGTCTTCTTAATCAATTAAACATAGGCCAGTTACAGTGTCTTCTTCATCAATTAAACATAGGCCAGTTACAGTGTCTTCTTAATCAATTAAACATAGGCCAGTTACAGTGTCTTCTTTATCAATTAAACATAGGCCAGTTACAGTGCCTTCTTTATCAATTAAACATAGGCCAGTTACAGTGTCTTCTTCATCAATTAAACATAGGCTAGTTACAGTGTCTTTTTAATCATTAAACATAGGCTAGTTACAGTGTCTTCCTTAATCAATTAAACATAGGCCAGTTACAGTGTCTTCTTTTATCAATTAAACATAGGCCAGTTACAGTGTCTTCTTTATCAATTAAACATAGGCCAGTTACAGTGTCTTCTTCATCAATTAAACATAGGCCAGTTACAGTGTCTTCTTTATCAATTAAACATAGGCCAGTTACAGTGTCTTCTTAATCAATTAAACATAGGCCAGTTACAGTGTCTTCTTAATCAATAAACATAGGCCAGTTACAGTGTCTTCCTATCAATTAAACATAGGCCAGTTACAGTGTCTTCTTCATCAATTAAACATTGGCCAGTTACAATGCCTTCCTTATCAATTAAACATAGGCCAGTTACAGTGTCTTCTTTATCAATTAAACATAGGCCAGTTACAGTGTCTTCTTCATCAATTAAACATAGGCCAGTTACAGTGTCTTCTTTATCAATTAAACATAGGCCAGTTACAGTGTCTTCTTCATCAATTAAACATAGGCCAGTTACAGTGTCTTCTTTATCAATTAAACATAGGCCAGTTACAGTGTCTTCTTAATCAATTAAACATAGGCCAGTTACAGTGTCTTCTTTATCAATTAAACATAGGCCAGTTACAGTGTCTTCTTAATCAATTAAACATAGGCAGTTACAGTGTCTTCTTAATCAATTAAACATAGGCCAGTTACAGTGTCTTCTTAATCAATTAAACATAGGCCAGTTACAGTGTCTTCTTAATCAATTAAACATAGGCCAGTTACAGTGTCTTTTTAATCAATTAAACATAGGCCAGTTACAGTGTCTTCTTAATCAATTAAACATAGGCCAGTTACAGTGTCTTCTTAATCAATTAAACATAGGCCAGTTACAGTGTCTTAATCAATTCAGTTAATCAATTAAACATAGGCCAGTTACAGTGTCTTCTTAATCAATTAAACATAGGCCAGTTACAGTGTCTTCTTAATCAATTAAACATAGGCCAGTTACAGTGTCAGTGTCTTCTTAATCAATTAAACATAGGCCAGTTACAGTGTCTTCTTAATCAATTAAACATAGGCCAGTTACAGTGTCTTCTTAATCAATTAAACATAGGCCAGTTACAGTGTCTTCTTAATCAATTAAACATAGGCCAGTTACAGTGTCTTCTTTATCAATTAAACATAGGCCAGTTACAGTGTCTTCTTCATCAATTAAACATAGGCCAGTTACAGTGTCTTCTTCATCAATTAAACATAGGCCAGTTACAGTGTCTTCTTAATCAATTAAACATAGGCCAGTTACAGTGTCTTCTTAATCAATTAAACATAGGCCAGTTACAGTGTCTTCTTCATCAATTAAACATAGGCCAGTTACAGTGTCTTCTTTATCAATTAAACATAGGCCAGTTACAGTGCCTTCTTAATCAATTAAACATAGGCCAGTTACAGTGTCTTCTTCATCAATTAAACATAGGCCAGTGTCTTCTTAATCAATTAAACATAGGCCAGTTACAGTGTCTTCTTTATCAATTAAACATAGGCCAGTTACAGTGTCTTCTTCATCAATTAAACATAGGCCAGTTACAGTGTCTTCTTTATCAATTAAACATAGGCCAGTTACAGTGTCTTCTTAATCAATTAAACATAGGCCAGTTACAGTGTCTTCTTTATCAATTAAACATAGGCCAGTTACAGTGTCTTCTTAATCAATTAAACATAGGCCAGTTACAGTGTCTTCTTCATCAATTAAACATAGGCCAGTTACAGTGTCTTCTTAATCAATTAAACATAGGCCAGTTACAGTGTCTTCTTTAATCAATTAAACATATAGGTCTTCTTCATCAGTAAACATACAGTTACAGTGTCTTCTTCATCAATTAAACATAGGCCAGTTACAGTGTCTTCTTAATCAATTAAACATAGGCCAGTGTCTTCTTAATCAATTAAACATTACAGTGTCTTCTTAATCAATTAAACATAGGCCAGTTACAGTGTCTTCTTAATCAATTAAACATAGGCCAGTTACAGTGTCTTCTTTATCAATTAAACATAGGCCAGTTACAGTGTCTTCTTAATCAATTAAACATAGGCCAGTTACAGTGTCTTCTTCATCAATTAAACATAGGCCAGTTACAGTGTCTTCTTAATCAATTAAACATAGGCCAGTTACAGTGTCTTCTTTATCAATTAAACATAGGCCAGTTACAGTGTCTTCTTCATCAATTAAACATAGGCCAGTTACAGTGTCTTCTTTATCAATTAAACATAGGCCAGTTACAGTGTATTCTTAATCAATTAAACATAGGCCAGTTACAGTGTCTTCTTAATCAATTAAACATAGGCCAGTTACAGTGTCTTCTTAATCAATTAAACATAGGCCAGTTACAGTGTCTTCTTCATCAATTAAACATAGGCCAGTTACAGTGTCTTCTTAATCAATTAAACATAGGCTAGTTACAGTGTCTTCTTCATCAATTAAACATAGGCCAGTTACAGTGTCTTCTTCATCAATTAAACATAGGCTGGTTACAGTGTCTTCTTCATCAATTAAACATAGGCCAGTTACAGTGTCTTCTTCATCAATTAAACATAGGCCAGTTACAGTGTCTTCTTAATCAATTAAACATATGCTAGTTACAGTGTCTTCTTCATCAATTAAACATAGGCCAGTTACAGTGTCTTCTTAATCAATTAAACATAGGCCAGTTACAGTGTCTTCTTTATCAATTAAACATAGGCCAGTTACAGTGTCTTCTTCATCAATTAAACATAGGCCAGTTACAGTGTCTTCTTTATCAATTAAACATAGGCCAGTTACAGTGTCTTCTTAATCAATTAAACATATGCTAGTTACAGTGTCTTCTTTATCAATTAAACATAGGCAGTTACAGTGTCTTCTTTATCAATTAAACATAGGCTAGTTACAGTGCCTTCTTAATCAATTAAACATAGGCTAGTTACAGTGTCTTTTTAATCAATAAACATAGGCAAGTTACAGTGTATTTTTAATCATTAAACATAGGCCAGTTACAGTGTCTTCTTAATCAATTAAACATAGGCCAGTTACAGTGTCTTCTTTATCAATTAAACATAGGCCAGTTACAGTGCCTTCTTTATCAATTAAACATAGGCTAGTTACAGTGCCTTCTTAATCAATAAACATAGGCTAGTTACAGTGTCTTCTTTATCAATTAAACATAGGCAGTTACAGTGTCTTCTTTATCAATTAAACATAGGCTAGTTACAGTGCCTTCTTAATCAATTAAACATAGGCCAGTTACAGTGTCTTCTTAATCAATTAAACATAGGCAAGTTACAGTGTCTTCTTTATCAATTAAACATAGGCAGTTACAGTGTCTTCTTTATCAATTAAACATAGGCCAGTTACAGTGTCTTCTTAATCAATTAAACATAGGCCAGTTACAGTGTCTTCTTAATCAATTAAACATAGGCCAGTTACAGTGTCTTCTTAATCAATTAAACATAGGCCAGTTACAGTGTCTTCTTAATCAATTAAACATAGGCCAGTTACAGTGTCTTCTTAATCAATTAAACATAGGCCAGTTACAGTGTCTTCTTAATCAATTAAACATAGGCCAGTTACAGTGTCTTCTTAATCAATTAAACATAGGCCAGTTACAGTGTCTTCTTAATCAATTAAACATAGGCCAGTTACAGTGTCTTCTTAATCAATTAAACATAGGCCAGTTACAGTGTCTTCTTCATCAATTAAACATAGGCCAGTTACAGTGTCTTCATAGGCCAGTTAATCAATTAAACATAGGCCAGTTACAGTGTCTTCTTAATCAATTAAACATAGGCCAGTTACAGTGTCTTCTTAATCAATTAAACATAGGCCAGTTACAGTGTCTTCTTTAATCAATTAAACATAGGCCAGTTACAGTGTCTTCTTAATCAATTAAACATAGGCTAGTTACAGTGTCTTCTTAATCATTAAACAATTAAACATTAAACATAGGCCAGTTACAGTGTCTTCTTATCAATTAAACATAGGCCAGTTACAGTGTCTTCTTTATCAATTAAACATAGGCCAGTTACAGTGTCTTCTTCATCAATTAAACATAGGCCAGTTACAGTGTCTTCTTTATCAATTAAACATAGGCCAGTTACAGTGTCTTCTTAATCAATTAAACATAGGCCAGTTACAGTGTCTTCTTTATCAATTAAACATAGGCAAGTTACAGTGTCTTTTTAATCATTAAACATAGGCTAGTTACAGTGTCTCCCTATCAATTAAACATTGGCCAGTTACAATGCCTTCCTTATCAATTAAACATAGGCCAGTTACAGTGTCTTCTTTATCAATTAAACATAGGCCAGTTACAGTGTCTTCTTCATCAATTAAACATAGGCCAGTTACAGTGTCTTCTTTATCAATTAAACATAGGCCAGTTACAGTGTCTTCTTAATCAATTAAACATAGGCCAGTTACAGTGTCTTCTTTATCAATTAAACATAGGCCAGTTACAGTGTCTTCTTCATCAATTAAACATAGGCCAGTTACAGTGTCTTCTTTATCAATTAAACATAGGCCAGTTACAGTGTCTTCTTAATCAATTAAACATAGGCCAGTTACAGTGTCTTCTTTATCAATTAAACATAGGCCAGTTACAATGCCTTCTTCATCAATTAAACATAGGGCAGTTACAGTGTCTTCTTAATCAATTAAACATAGGCCAGTTACAGTGTCTTCTTCATCAATTAAACATAGGCCAGTTACAGTGTCTTCTTAATCAATTAAACATAGGCCAGTTACAGTGTCTTCTTAATCAATTAAACATAGGCCAGTTACAGTGTCTTCTTAATCAATTAAACATAGGCCAGTTACAGTGTCTTTTTAATCAATAAACATAGGCAAGTTACAGTGTCTTTTTAATCATTAAACATAGGCCAGTTACAGTGTCTTCTTAATCAATTAAACATAGGCCAGTTACAGTGTCTTCTTCATCAATTAAACATAGGCCAGTTACAGTGTCTTCTTTATCAATTAAACATAGGCCAGTTACAGTGTCTTCTTAATCAATTAAACATAGGCCAGTTACAGTGTCTTCTTAATCAATTAAACATAGGCCAGTTACAGTGTCTTCTTAATCAATTAAACATAGGCCAGTTACAGTGTCTTCTTTATCAATTAAACATAGGCAGTTACAGTGTCTTCTTTATCAATTAAACATAGGCCAGTTACAGTGTCTTCTTAATCAATTAAACATAGGCCAGTTACAGTGTCTTCTTAATCAATTAAACATAGGCCAGTTACAGTGTCTTCTTAATCAATTAAACATAGGCCAGTTACAGTGTCTTCTTCATCAATTAAACATAGGCCAGTTACAGTGTCTTCTTTATCAATTAAACATAGGCCAGTTACAGTGTCTTCTTAATCAATTAAACATAGGCCAGTTACAGTGTCTTCTTCATCAATTAAACATAGGCCAGTTACAGTGTCTTCTTAATCAATTAAACATAGGCCAGTTACAGTGTCTTCTTTATCAATTAAACATAGGCCAGTTACAGTGTCTTCTTCATCAATTAAACATAGGCCAGTTACAGTGTCTTCTTTATCAATTAAACATAGGCCAGTTACAGTGTCTTCTTAATCAATTAAACATAGGCCAGTTACAGTGTCTTCTTTATCAATTAAACATAGGCCAGTTACAGTGCCTTCTTAATCAATTAAACATAGGCCAGTTACAGTGTCTTCTTCATCAATTAAACATAGGCCAGTTACAGTGTCTTCTTAATCAATTAAACATAGGCCAGTTACAGTGTCTTCTTTATCAATTAAACATAGGCCAGTTACAGTGTCTTCTTCATCAATTAAACATAGGCCAGTTACAGTGTCTTCTTCATCAATTAAACATAGGCCAGTTACAGTGTCTTCTTAATCAATTAAACATAGGCAAGTTACAGTGTCTTCTTAATCAATTAAACATAGGCCAGTTACAGTGTCTTCTTCATCAATTAAACATAGGCCAGTTACAGTGTCTTCTTTATCAATTAAACATAGGCCAGTTACAGTGCCTTCTTAATCAATTAAACATAGGCCAGTTACAGTGTCTTCTTCATCAATTAAACATAGGCCAGTTACAGTGTCTTCTTAATCAATTAAACATAGGCCAGTTACAGTGTCTTCTTTATCAATTAAACATAGGCCAGTTACAGTGTCTTCTTCATCAATTAAACATAGGCCAGTTACAGTGTCTTCTTTATCAATTAAACATAGGCCAGTTACAGTGTATTCTTAATCAATTAAACATAGGCCAGTTACAGTGTCTTCTTAATCAATTAAACATAGGCCAGTTACAGTGTCTTCTTAATCAATTAAACATAGGCCAGTTACAGTGTCTTCTTCATCAATTAAACATAGGCCAGTTACAGTGTCTTCTTAATCAATTAAACATAGGCCAGTTACAGTGTCTTCTTCATCAATTAAACATAGGCCAGTTACAGTGTCTTCTTCATCAATTAAACATAGGCTAGTTACAGTGTCTTCTTCATCAATTAAACATAGGCCAGTTACAGTGTCTTCTTCATCAATTAAACATAGGCCAGTTACAGTGTCTTCTTAATCAATTAAACATATGCTAGTTACAGTGTCTTCTTCATCAATTAAACATAGGCCAGTTACAGTGTCTTCTTAATCAATTAAACATAGGCCAGTTACAGTGTCTTCTTTATCAATTAAACATAGGCCAGTTACAGTGTCTTCTTCATCAATTAAACATAGGCTAGTTACAGTGTCTTCTTATCAATTAAACATAGGCCAGTTACAGTGTCTTCTTCATCAATTAAACATATGCTAGTTACAGTGTCTTCTTTATCAATTAAACATATGCTAGTTACATTGTCTTCTTTATCAATTAAACATAGGCCAGTTACAGTGTCTTCTTAATCAATTAAACATAGGCCAGTTACAGTGTCTTCTTTATCAATTAAACATAGGCCAGTTACAGTGTCTTCTTCATCAATTAAACATAGGCCAGTTACAGTGTCTTCTTAATCAATTAAACATAGGCCAGTTACAGTGTCTTCTTTATCAATTAAACATAGGCCAGTTACAGTGCCTTCTTTATCAATTAAACATAGGCTAGTTACAGTGCCTTCTTAATCAATAAACATAGGCTAGTTACAGTGTCTTCTTTATCAATTAAACATAGGCAGTTACAATCAATTAAACATAGGCTAGTTACAGTGCCTTCTTAATCAATTAAACATAGGCCAGTTACAGTGTCTTCTTAATCAATTAAACATAGGCAAGTTACAGTGTCTTCTTTATCAATTAAACATAGGCAGTTACAGTGTCTTCTTTATCAATTAAACATAGGCCAGTTACAGTGTCTTCTTAATCAATTAAACATAGGCCAGTTACAGTGTCTTCTTAATCAATTAAACATAGGCCAGTTTCAGTGTCTTCTTAATCAATTAAACATAGGCCAGTTACAGTGTCTTCTTAATCAATTAAACATAGGCCAGTTACAGTGCCTTCTTAATCAATTAAACATAGGCCAGTTACAGTGTCTTCTTAATCAATTAAACATAGGCCAGTTACAGTGTCTTCTTAATCAATTAAACATAGGCAGTTACAGTGTCTTCTTTATCAATTAAACATAGGCCAGTTACAGTGTCTTCTTAATCAATTAAACATAGGCCAGTTACAGTGTCTTCTTAATCAATTAAACATAGGCCAGTTACAGTGTCTTCTTAATCAATTAAACATAGGCCAGTTACAGTGTCTTCTTAATCAATTAAACATAGGCCAGTTACAGTGTCTTCTTCATCAATTAAACATAGGCCAGTTACAGTGTCTTCTTAATCAATTAAACATAGGCCAGTTACAGTGTCTTCTTCATCAATTAAACATAGGCCAGTTACAGTGTCTTCTTAATCAATTAAACATAGGCCAGTTACAGTGCCTTCTTTATCAATTAAACATAGGCCAGTTACAGTGTCTTCTTCATCAATTAAACATAGGCTAGTTACAGTGTCTTTTTAATCATTAAACATAGGCTAGTTACAGTGTCTCCCTATCAATTAAACATTGGCCAGTTACAATGCCTTCCTTATCAATTAAACATAGGCCAGTTACAGTGTCTTCTTTATCAATTAAACATAGGCCAGTTACAGTGTCTTCTTCATCAATTAAACATAGGCCAGTTACAGTGTCTTCTTTATCAATTAAACATAGGCCAGTTACAGTGTCTTCTTAATCAATTAAACATAGGCCAGTTACAGTGTCTTCTTTATCAATTAAACATAGGCAAGTTACAGTGTCTTTTTAATCATTAAACATAGGCTAGTTACAGTGTCTCCCTATCAATTAAACATTGGCCAGTTACAATGCCTTCCTTATCAATTAAACATAGGCCAGTTACAGTGTCTTCTTTATCAATTAAACATAGGCCAGTTACAGTGTCTTCTTCATCAATTAAACATAGGCCAGTTACAGTGTCTTCTTTATCAATTAAACATAGGCCAGTTACAGTGTCTTCTTAATCAATTAAACATAGGCCAGTTACAGTGTCTTCTTTATCAATTAAACATAGGCCAGTTACAGTTACAATCTTCTTAATCAATTAAACATAGGGCAGTTACAGTGTCTTCTTAATCAATTAAACATAGGCAAGTTACAGTGTCTTTTTAATCATTAAACATAGGCCAGTTACAGTGTCTTCTTAATCAATTAAACATAGGCCAGTTACAGTGTCTTTTTAATCAATAAACATAGGCAAGTTACAGTGTCTTTTTAATCATTAAACATAGGCCAGTTACAGTGTCTTCTTAATCAATTAAACATAGGCCAGTTACAGTGTCTTCTTCATCAATTAAACATAGGCCAGTTACAGTGTCTTCTTTATCAATTAAACATAGGCCAGTTACAGTGTCTTCTTAATCAATTAAACATAGGCCAGTTACAGTGTCTTCTTAATCAATTAAACATAGGCCAGTTACAGTGTCTTCTTTATCAATTAAACATAGGCCAGTTACAGTGTCTTCTTCATCAATTAAACATAGGCCAGTTACAGTGTCTTCTTTAATCAATTAAACATAGGCCAGTTACAGTGTCTTTTAATCAATTAAACATAGGCCAGTTACAGTGTCTTCTTTATCAATTAAACATAGGCCAGTTACAGTGTCTTCTTCATCAATTAAACATAGGCCAGTTACAGTGTCTTCTTTATCAATTAAACATAGGCCAGTTACAGTGTCTTCTTCATCAATTAAACATATGCTAGTTACAGTGTCTTCTTAATCAATTAAACATAGGCCAGTTACAGTGTCTTCTTCATCAATTAAACATAGGCCAGTTACAGTGTCTTCTTCATCAATTAAACATAGGCCAGTTACAGTGTCTTCTTTATCAATTAAACATATGCTAGTTACAGTGTCTTCTTCATCAATTAAACATATGCTAGTTACAGTGTCTTCTTAATCAATTAAACATAGGCCAGTTACAGTGTCTTCTTCATCAATTAAACATATGCTAGTTACAGTGTCTTCTTAATCAATTAAACATAGGCCAGTTACAGTGTATTCTTAATCAATTAAACATAGGCCAGTTACAGTGCCTTCTTTATCAATTAAACATAGGCCAGTTACAGTGTCTTCTTCATCAATTAAACATAGGCCAGTTACAGTGTCTTCTTAATCAATTAAACGTAGGCCAGTTACAGTGTCTTCTTTATCAATTAAACATAGGCCAGTTACAGTGTCTTCTTAATCAATTAAACATAGGCCAGTTACAGTGTCTTCTTAATCAATTAAACATAGGCTAGTTACAGTGCCTTCTTTATCTATTAAACATAGGCCAGTTACAGTGCCTTCTTTATCTATTAAACATAGGCCAGTTACAGTGTCTTCTTCATCAATTAAACATAGGCCAGTTACAGTGCCTTCTTTATCAATTAAACATAGGCCAGTTACAGTGTCTTCTTAATCAATTAAACATAGGCCAGTTACAGTGCCTTCTTTATCAATTAAACATAGGCCAGTTACAGTGCCTTCTTAATCAATTAAACATAGGCCAGTTACAGTGTCTTCTTAATCAATTAAACATAGGCAGTTACAGTGTCTTCTTAATCAATTAAACATAGGCCAGTTACAGTGTCTTCTTAATCAATTAAACATAGGCCAGTTACAGTGTCTTTTTAATCAATAAACATAGGCAAGTTACAGTGTCTTTTTAATCATTAAACATAGGCCAGTTACAGTGTCTTCTTAATCAATTAAACATAGGCCAGTTACAGTGTCTTTTTAATCAATAAACATAGGCAAGTTACAGTGTCTTTTAATCATTAAACATAGGCCAGTTACAGTGTCTTTTTAATCAATAAACATAGGCAAGTTACAGTGTCTTTTTAATCATTAAACATAGGCAAGTTACAGTGTCTTTTTAATCATTAAACATAGGCCAGTTACAATGCCTTCCTTATCAATTAACCATTGGCCAGTTACAATGCCTTCAGAAAGTATTCCCCTTGACTTATTCCACATGTTGTTGTGTTACAGCCTGAATTCAACATGGACTAAATAGATGTTTTGTCTCACCAATCTAAACACAATGCCCCAAAAAGGGGTATTAGACATGTTAAGAATTTCATTGAAAATTTATTACAGAAATATCTTATTTACATACTGTAAGCATTCACACCCCTGTAAGCATTCACACCCCTGAGTCAAAACTTTGCAGATGCACCTTTGGTGATTAGAGATTACAGCTGTGAGTCTTTCTGGGTAAGTGTAAGAGCTTTCCACACCAGGATTGTAAAATATTTGTCTATTATTCTTTTCACAATTATTCACGCTCTGTCACATTGGTTATTCATCATTGCTAGACAACCATTTCCATGTCTTGCCATAGATTTTCAAACATATTTAAGTCAAAACTGTAATTTTTCCACTCAGGAACAACTCCAGTTTTCCAGTGTGATTTCATGTTCATAACGCTGCTCTCTCTCCCCAAACAATAGCATGGTATTCTTTCACTGTAATAGCTACAGTAAATTGGACAGTGCAGATAGATTAACAAGAACTTAAGCTTTCATATCAGATATGTCAATGTCCTGCAAAATCGTCTTGCAAAGATACATAAAAACGTGGTTTTGTTTTGTCCTTGTGAAGTGTTGTGTATAGATTGATGAGGAGAAAATTAAGGGGTCTGAATACTTTCCGAATGCACCGAGAAGAGCATGAATGCACTGAGAAGAGCATGAATGCACTGAGAAGAGCATGAATGCACTGGGAAGAGCATGAATGCACTGAGAAGAGCATGAATGCACTGAGAAGAGCATGTACAGTATCCATATTATTCTGTCAGTAGTGTCCCGCCCTGGCCATAGAGAGGCTTTTTATTCTCTATTTTGGTTAGGCCAGGTTGTGACTAGGGGGGGCATTCTATGTCCTTTTTTCTATGTGTTGTATTTCTATGTCTTGGCCTGGTATGGTTCTCAATCAGGGACAGCTGTCTATCGTTGTCTCTGATTGAGAACCATACTTAGGTACCCTTTTCCCCCACCTGTTTTGTGGGAAGGTAATTTTGACTTTGTTCAGGGCACATAGCAAAACAGTTTGGTTTTGGTTTTGGTCTTGGTTTTGTCGGCTGCATTTTTTAAATAAAGAAAATGTACGCTTACCATGATGCACCTTGGTCCAGTCCTTCAGCCAGCCGTGACAAGTAGACTACAGGGGGAATGGATGGTATCTATATTATGTTAGTAGACTACAGGGGGAATGGATGGTATCTATATTATGTTAGTAGACTACAGGGGGAATGGATGGTATCTATATTATGTCAGTAGACTACAGGGGAATGGATGGTATCTATATTATGTCAGTAGACTACAGGGGGAATGGATGGTATCTATATTATGTCAGTAGACGACATGGGGATGGATGGTATCTATATTATGTCAGTAGACTACAGGGGGAATGGATGGTATCTATATTATGTCAGTAGACTACAGGGGGAATGGATGGTATCTATATTATGTCAGTAGACTACAGGGGGAATGGATGGTATCTATATTATGTCAGTAGACTGCAGGGGGAATGGATGGTATCTATATTATGTCAGTAGACTACAGGGGGAATGGATGGTATCTATATTATGTCAGTAGACTACAGGGGAATGGATGGTATCTATATTATGTCAGTAGACTACAGGGGGAATGGATGGTATCTATATTATGTCAGTAGACTACAGGGGGAATGGATGGTATCTATATTATGTCAGTAGACTACAGGGGAATGGATGGTATCTATATTATGTCAGTAGACTACAGGGGAATGGATGGTATCTATATTATTATGTCAGTAGACTACAGGGGGATGGATGGTATCTATATTATGTCAGTAGACTACAGGGGGAATGGATGGTATCTATATTATTATGTCAGTAGATTACAGGGGGATGGATGGTATCTATATTATGTCAGTAGACTACAGGGGGATGGATGGTATCTATATTATTATGTCAGTAGACTACAGGGGAATGGATGGTATCTATATTATGTCAGTAGACTACAGGGGGATGGATGGTATCTATATTATGTCAGTAGATTACAGGGGGATGGATGGTATCTATATTATGTCAGTAGACTACAGGGGGATGGATGGTATCTATATTATTATGTCAGTAGACTACAGGGGAATGGATGGTATCTATATTATGTCAGTAGACTACAGGGGGAATGGATGGTATCTATATTATGTCAGTAGACTACAGGGGGAATGGATGGTATCTATATTATGTCAGTAGACTACAGGGGGATGGATGGTATCTATATTATGGCAGTAGACTACAGGGGGATGGATGGTATCTATATTATGTCAGTAGACTACAGGGGGATGGATGGTATCTATATTATGTCAGTAGACTACAGGGGGAATGGATGGTATCTATATTATGTCAGTAGACTACAGGGGGAATGGATGGTATCTATATTATTTCAGTAGACTACAGGGGAATTGATGGTATCTATATTACGTCAGTAGACTATAGGGGAATGGATTGTATCTATATTATGTCAGTAGACTACAGGGGAATGGATGGTATCTATATTATGTCAGTAGACTACAGGGGGAATGGATGGTATCTATATTACGTCAGTAGATTACAGGGGGAATGGATGGTATCTATATTATTATATCAGTAGACTACAGGGGAATGGATGGTATCTATATTATGTCAGTAGAATACAGGGGAATGTATCTATATTATGTCAGTAGACTACATGGTATCTATATTATGTCAGTAGACTACAGGGGAATGGATGGTATCTATATTATGTCAGTAGACTACAGGGGAATGGATGGTATCTATATTATGTCAGTAGACTACAGGGGAATGAATGGTATCTATATTATGTCAGTAGACTACAGGGGAATGGATGGTATCTATATTATGTCAGTAGACTACAGGGGGAATGGATGGTATCTATATTATGTCAGAAGATGACATGGGGATGGATGGTATCTATATTATGTCAGTAGACGACATGGGGATGGATGGTATCTATATTATGTCAGTAGACTACAGGGGGATGGATGGTATCTATATTATGTCAGTAGACTACAGGGGGATGGATGGTATCTATATTATGTCAGTAGACTACAGGGGGAATGGATGGTATCTATATTATGTCAGTAGACTACAGGGGGAATGGATGGTATCTATATTATTTCAGTAGACTACAGGGGAATTGATGGTATCTACATTACGTCAGTAGACTACAGGGGAATGGATTGTATCTATATTATGTCAGTAGACTACAGGGGAATGGATGGTATCTATATTATGTCAGTAGACTACAGGGGGAATGGATGGTATCTATATTACGTCAGTAGATTACAGGGGGAATGGATGGTATCTATATTATTATATCAGTAGACTACAGGGGAATGGATGGTATCTATATTATGTCAGTAGAATACAGGGGGAATGGATGGTATCTATATTATGTCAGTAGACTACAGGGGGATGGATGGTATCTATATTATGTCAGTAGACTACAGGGGGAATGGATGGTATCTATATTATGTCAGTAGACTACAGGGGGAATTGATGGTATCTATATTATGTCAGTAGACTACAGGGGGAATGGATGGTATCTATATTATGTCAGTAGACTACAGGGGGAATGGATGGTATCTATATTATGTCAGTAGACTACAGGGGGAATTGATGGTATCTATATTATGTCAGTAGACTACAGGGGAATGAATGGTATCTATATTATGTCAGTAGACTACAGGGGGAATGGATGGTATCTATATTATGTCAGTAGACTACAGGGGGAATGGATGGTATCTATATTATGTCAGTAGACTACAGGGGGAATGGATGGTATCTATATTATGTCAGTAGACTACAGGGGAATGGATGGTATCTATATTATGTCAGTAGACTACAGGGGAATTAATGGAATCTATATTATGTCAGTAGACTACAGGGGGAATGGATGGTATCTATATTATGTCAGTAGACTACAGGGGAATGGATGGTATCTATATTATGTCAGTAGACTACAGGGGGAATGGATGGTATCTATATTATGTCAGTAGATGACATGGGGATGGATGGTATCTATATTATGTCAGTAGATGACATGGGGATGGATAGTATCTATATTATGTCAGTAGACTACAGGGGAATGGATGGTATCTATATTATGTCAGTAGACGACATGGGGATGGATGGTATCTATATTATGTCAGTAGACTACAGGGGAATGGATGGTATCTATATTATGTCAGTAGACTACATGGGGATGGATGGTATCTATATTATGTCAGTAGACGACATGGGGATGGATGGTATCTATATTATGTCAGTAGACTACAGGGGAATGGATGTTATCTATATTATGTCAGTAGACTACAGGGGAATGGATGGTATCTATATTATGTCAGTAGACTACAGGGGAATGGATGGTATCTATATTATTATGTCAGTAGACTACAGGGGGATGGATGGTATCTATATTATGTCAGTAGACTACAGGGGGAATGGATGGTATCTATATTATGTCAGTAGACTACAGGGGGATGGATGGTATCTATATTATGTCAGTAGACTACAGGGGGAATGGATGGTATCTATATTATGTCAGTAGACTACAGGGGAATGGATGGTATCTATATTATGTCAGTAGACTACAGGGGAATGGATGGTATCTATATTATGTCAGTAGACTACAGGGGGAATGGATGGTATCTATATTATGTCAGTAGACTACAGGGGAATGGATGGTATCTATATTATTATGTCAGTAGACTACAGGGGAATGGATGGTATCTATATTATGTCAGTAGACTACAGGGGAATGGATGGTATCTATATTATTATGTCAGTAGACTACAGGGGGATGGATGGTATCTATATTATGTCAGTAGATGACATGGGGATGGATGGTATCTATATTATGTCAGTAGACTACAGGGGAATGGATGGTATCTATATTATGTCAGTAGACGACATGGGGATGGATGGTATCTATATTATGTCAGTAGACTACATGGGAATGGATGGTATCTATATTATGTCAGTAGACTACTATCTATATTATGTCAGTAGACGACATGGGGATGGATGGTATCTATATTATGTCAGTAGACTACAGGGGAATGGATGGTATCTATATTATGTCAGTAGACTACAGGGGAATGGATGGTATCTATATTATTATGTCAGTAGACTACAGGGGGATGGATGGTATCTATATTATGTCAGTAGACTACAGGGGGAATGGATGGTATCTATATTATGTCAGTAGACTACAGGGGGATGGATGGTATCTATATTATGTCAGTAGACTACAGGGGGAATGGATGGTATCTATATTATGTCAGTAGACTACAGGGGAATGGATGGTATCTATATTATTATGTCAGTAGACTACAGGGGAATGGATGGTATCTATATTATGTCAGTAGACTACAGGGGGAATGGATGGTATCTATATTATGTCAGTAGACTACAGGGGAATGGATGGTATCTATATTATTATGTCAGTAGACTACAGGGGAATGGATGGTATCTATATTATGTCAGTAGACTACAGGGGAATGGATGGTATCTATATTATTATGTCAGTAGACTACAGGGGGATGGATGGTATCTATATTATGTCAGTAGACTACAGGGGGAATGGATGGTATCTATATTATGTCAGTAGACTACAGGGGGAATGGATGGTATCTATATTACGTCAGTAGACTACAGGGGAATGGATGGTATCTATATTATGTCAGTAGACTACAGGGGAATGGATGGTATCTATATTATGTCAGTAGACTACAGGGGGAATTGATGGTATCTATATTACGTCAGTAGACTACAGGGGAATGGATGGTATCTATATTACGTCAGTAGACTACAGGGGAATGGATGGTATCTATATTATGTCAGTAGATTACAGGGGAATGGATGGTATCTATATTATGTCAGTAGACTACAGGGGGAATGGATGGTATCTATATTATGTCAGTAGACTACAGGGGAATGGATGGTATCTATATTATGTCAGTAGACTACAGGGGAATGGATGGTATCTATATTATGTCAGTAGACTACAGGGGAATGGATGGTATCTATATTATGTCAGTAGACTACAGGGGGAATGGATGGTATCTATATTATGTTAGTAGATTACAGGGAGAATGGATGGTATCTATATTATGTCAGTAGACTACAGGGGGAATGGATGGTATCTATATTATTTCAGTAGACTACAGGGGAATTGATGGTATATATATTACGTCAGTAGACTACAGGGGAATGGATGGTATCTATATTATGTCAGTAGATTACAGGGGGAATTGATGGTATCTATATTACGTCAGTAGTCTACAGGGGAATGGATGGTATCTATATTATGTCAGTAGACTACAGGGGAATGGATGGTATCTATATTATGTCAGTAGACTACAGGGGAATGGATGGTATCTATATTACGTCAGTAGACTACAGGGGGAATGGATGGTATCTATATTATGTCAGTAGACTACAGGGGAATGGATGGTATCTATATTATGTCAGTAGACTACAGGGGGAATGGATGGTATCTATATTATGTCAGTAGACTACAGGGGGAATGGATGGTATCTATATTATTATATCAGTAGACTACAGGGGAATGGATGGTATCTATATTATGTCAGTAGACTACAGGGGGAATGGATGGTATCTATATTATGTCAGTAGACTACAGGGGGAATTGATGGTATCTATATTATGTCAGTAGACTACAGGGGGAATGGATGGTATCTATATTATGTCAGTAGATTACAGGGGGAATGGATGGTATCTATATTATGTCAGTAGATTACAGGGGGAATTGATGGTATCTATATTATGTCAGTAGACTACAGGGGAATGGATGGTATCTATATTATGTCAGTAGACTACAGGGGGAATGGATGGTATCTATATTATGTCAGTAGACTACAGGGGGAATTGATGGTATCTATATTATGTCAGTAGACTACAGGGGAATGAATGGTATCTATATTATGTCAGTAGACTACAGGGGGAATGGATGGTATCTATATTATTATGTCAGTAGACTACAGGGGAATGGATGGTATCTATATTATGTCAGTAGACTACAGGGGGATGGATGGTATCTATATTATGTCAGTAGACTACAGGGGGAATGGATGGTATCTATATTATGTCAGTAGACTACAGGGGGAATGGATGGTATCTATATTATGTCAGTAGACTACAGGGGAATGGATGGTATCTATATTATGTCAGTAGACTACAGGGGAATGAATGGTATATATATTATGTCAGTAGACTACAGGGGGAATGGATGGTATCTATATTATGTCAGTAGACTACAGGGGAATGGATGGTATCTATATTATGTCAGTAGACTACAGGGGGAATGGATGGTATCTATACTATGTCAGTAGATGACATGGGGATGGATGGTATCTATATCATGTCAGTAGACTACAGGGGAATGGATGGTATCTATATTATGTCAGTAGACTACAGGGGGATGGATGGTATCTATATTATGTCAGTAGACTACAGGGGGAATGGATGGTATCTATATTATGTCAGTAGACTACAGGGGGAATGGATGGTATCTATATTATGTCAGTAGACTACAGGGGGAATGGATGGTATCTATATTATGTCAGTAGATTACACGGGGTAATGGAGTCAAGGTGTCCATATCTGGAAGGCTATTAGGATGCTCTTCTAAAGTATCCTTAGAATATGATACCAGTGTTGGTCCAGAGTAGACACACTCTTGTTCAGTGTTTTTATCATACAAGTTCCTAATATGGGCACCATACTATAGCAAGTCTACGACCCAAATATTTAGCAATACCTTTATAGGGTGCCTTTATCTTTCACCTCTGATAATATTTTGATTATTATTATACGATGTGCAAATGTAATCCCTGTATGATTGATTCACTTGTGTGGGGTTTGTTTGGAACGTTTGAAAGTTGAAAGCAAAGATCAAAACAAGTGCAAGCTTGGTGTTTCTTTTTTACTCGTAAATAGATTTACTCTCTCAGTATTCCCACTGCCATGTTGGATAATAGGAATTCATGCACCAATAACCATCTTCAAGTTAGCTGTCATATGAATTTCAAAGAAAATTAGGATACTTCATCACTTCTCTCTCTCTCTCTCTCTCTCTCTCTCTCTCTCTCTCTTCCTCTCTCTCTCTCTCTCTCTCTCTCTCTCTCTCTCTCTCTCCTCTCTCTCTCTCTCTCTCTCTCTCTCTCTCTCTCTCTCTCTCTCTCTCTCTCTGTCTCTCTCTCTCTCTCTCTCTACCTCTCTCTCTCTCTCTCTGAGAATTATCCTCCACAATCCTTAGGAACATCTTTGATTAACAAGCGTTGGCCTGCTCCTCATCTTCATGACACAATTCATATCTAAAACCCTGCTTTCCTCTCCTCTTCCACCTCTCTTATCTCCCTCTCCACAAAGCATTGCATTGTTTAGGCTGATAAAGTGTTAATTTTGTCCATTTTTCGTGTGTGGGGGATTTAGTCTTTGTCATTTTGACTAGAATCTAATTATGTCTTAGTCACATTTTTGTCATTTGAATAAGTCTCGTTATTGTCAGAATTATTAAAACATTGGCGCAATTTAGTCAACTTAATGCTCTTTCATCACATTTCTTTTGCCTCGTTAACCTAGTAAACATACAGTAAATCACTGCCTTCCGTGTGTAACAACATGCAGTTCATAGCCTTGTCCTACCAGCATATATTTCAACTTAACATCCTACTATTTTCCCAGCAGCAGAAAAAGACAAACATATATATGAATATAGAAGAATTATCCCACTGGGCACAGACATCAATTCAACATCTATTCCACATTGGTTCAACGTCATTTAATTGAAATGACTTGGGAAACAACGTTGATTCAACCAGTGTGTACCCAGTGGGATCTGGCCATGTAAATTCATACTTCAGCCTACATAGATATTGCACATATATATAGAAAATGCATCTGTTATCAACGTTGCACAGACGCTACAGCCACATTGATGTCCAGAAGTTGGAATGAGGCTAATGACTTTGAACGGGAGCTAATGACTGTTCAGACCAGTGATGTAGTCGAGTCACTAAACCTAGTCGAGTCATGAGTCCCTGTGGCTGAGTCCTAGTGCTCCAGCCCAGTGATGTAGTCGAGTCACTAAACCTAGTCGAGTCATGAGTCCCTGTGGCTGAGTCCTAGTGCTCCAGCCCAGTGATGTAGTCGAGTCACTAAACCTAGTCGAGTCATGAGTCCCTGTGGCCGAGTCCTAGTGCTCATGCCCAGTGATGTAGTCGAGTCACTAAACCTAGTCGAGTCATGAGTCCCTGTGGCTGAGTCCTAGTGCTCATGCCCAGTGATGTAGTCGAGTCACTAAACCTAGTCGAGTCATGAGTCCCTGTGGCTGAGTCATAGTGCTCCAGCCCAGTGATGTAGTCGAGTCACTAAACCTAGTCGAGTCATGAGTCCCTGTGGCTGAGTCATAGTGCTCCAGCCCAGTGATGTAGTCGAGTCACTAAACCTAGTCGAGTCATGAGTCCCTGTGGCTGAGTCCTAGTGCTCATGCCCAGTGATGTAGTCGAGTCACTAAACCTAGTCGAGTCATGAGTCCCTGTGGCTGAGTCCTAGTGCTCATGCCCAGTGATGTAGTCGAGTCACTAAACCTAGTCGAGTCATGAGTCCCTGTGGCTGAGTCCTAGTGCTCCAGCCCAGTGATGTAGTCGAGTCACTAAACCTAATCGAGTCATGAGTCCCTGTGGCTGAGTCATAGTGCTCCAGCCCAGTGATGTAGTCGAGTCACTAAACCTAGTCGAGTCATGAGTCCCTGTGGCTGAGTCCTAGTGCTCCAGCCCAGTGATGTAGTCGAGTCACTAAACCTAGTCGAGTCATGAGTCCCTGTGGCTGAGTCCTAGTACTCCAGGAAAAAAGAAGAAGAGGAATTTAGCCCCAAAAATTGTCTGATATCCTTTTTCCTTTCTTCCTGTGCCACCAAATATTTGCATATAGGCTACTGGTAACGTTACCATGGCTACGTTCAGTTGCAAAACGGTCTCGAATAGATTTAAATTCCATGAAAAGAGCAGGCGTTATTCCTTATTCAACATGTCAAAGAGGCACGCCCCAGGATGTTAGCTATAGCTAGCGACTGAGGTAACGTGACTGAACAAGCTGTGGCTTAAACAAACTGTAAACAGTTCAATCCGCCAGTAGCCTAGTTTTAGAAGGCCCACGATATGCTTGATGAATATTTAATGAGGTCCGCCAATGCACAATAGAAAGAAACTTACCACCAGCATTATGGGTAATTTCTTTGGAGCGGTAAGGGATAGAATCAAGCTGTTTTCTCTGAGGAAAAGAGGGAGACTTGGCTATGTTGGCTAGGGAACCTGGCTATGCTATGCAGTGGGGAGAGGTGGGAGGAATGGGCAAGACTACAAATTCAAAGGCAACATTTCAATGCTCAAGGGAAAGAAAAACCAAAGATTGTTGTTTTACTGTTAAACTCAATGCTGCTATTGTTTTTAATCCAGTAAACAGCTTGTGTTTCTTAACCAGGGAACGGGTAGCTAATTAGAAGGCAGGTGGTGACTGGTTAGCTACGGAGAAGCTTGAGAGTCACTTGTGTGATGTGTATAATCGGAGGTGGTGCTGGAGTGGAACCTGACTGCCTGTCTGCCCACACTCATCGGTTGCTCCCCCGCAGCTCATCAGCTGATGTAGGCTGTGTGTGCCGGGTGTGGTGTGTCCATCCCACTGCTGAACAGAACTGTGCTGTGCATCTGTGCTACTGATATTACATCAGCTTATCACTGAAAAGCTCTCAATCTCTCAAAACTATTGTCCAGTCCACTTAGTAGTCAGATTTTAGTCACAGAGATAATTTTGTCTCGTCTAGTTTTCTTTTAGTTATATACTTTTATGGGTTTATTTAGTCATTTATATTCTCGTTAATTGTCACTGAAAAAATAGGTGTTTGACAAATATTTGAGTCATTGCTTTTGTTGATGAAATGAACTCCGGCTGATGATGGATGAGACAAAATGGACCCCGTTTGGAGCTGTTTGAATACAACAGTTCAATGCCTCTCCAACAAGATTCATGACTGTCGTTAAAACGCTCCTTTCTCACGTTCTCATACTCTCCTGAAAAAAAGTCACAATTTGCAATTATCTCAGGCCGGCAGAAGACTATTGGCAGATGAAGTGGCCTTTCTACCTCTGTGTCCACAAGGGCAGACTATTCCCTACGTAGGACACTACGGGCCCTGCTCCAAAGTAGTGTACTATGTAGGGAGGAGGGTGCCATTTGGGGAGTAGACTATGTCGTTCTATTTTTATCGAACGCGGACATCACCAGCTTGGATAATCAACCCCGACCAGATTGCGCACACAGAGAAACAAATTGCTTCATTTAACTACGAAAATGATGGAGCAAAAAGGATGACAAACAAATCTGGGTGCATTTATCAAAGATGTTTCCTCTCACACACACAAATCCCCCAGACTCCCAGTCTCTCCAGAACAGAATTCATTTGAAAAATTGTTTGGTTATAGTTTCAATTTATTACTGGCATTTTACATTTACTAAAAAAAACAAATCTGTCAAATGGTTGTCCAGATAGATGTGTCAAGTATTACATGAACATTTTTCACTCTTTCATATAGAGGAGAGCACTATACATTAAGAGTAAGACATCAAATATATTACTCTGAAATTATACTGATTTGCTTTGTTGATTGGAAGTTGGGTGTTAATTGTAATGCATTTAAATTAAATTATAACGACACAAAATGTTTGTTTTCCATATGTCCTTGATGATTGATTGAGTGGCTCAACTCTCCCTCAGGCCCACTTTGACATGAAGAAATCTCCTCTCACACAGCTGCAATATGACCAGAAATGATACTAACACTGAAATAAATGTTCTTTATGTCTGATGTTCTAATGTGTTGTGGAAGGTGGAGGAGAGGAATCCAGACTGCTATATTTCCTTTATTAACAGCTTTGTATGTGGTGGTGTGTGTGTGTGTGTATGTGGTGGTGTGTGTGTGTGTGTGTGTGTGTGTGTGTGTGTGTGTGTGTGTGTGTGTGTGTGTGTGTGTGTGTGTGTGTGTGTGTGTGTGTGTGTGTGTGTGTGTGTGTGTGTGTGTGTGTGTGTGTGTGTGTGTGTGTGTGTGCATCACGCAAAACAAGTTTCAGCTTACAGAAGATATGCCTTTGATGTTTTGCGTGATGCTACTGAAATCAAAGCCTCTGTGTGTTTCTGTGATACTGCCATCTTTACTCAACATCAATGAGGCATTCAGATACTAAACAGTACTCTTGTTTCTACTAAACTCTCATAAACCAGATTACCAGAGGGGCTGACCTGTGCAGTAGATGTAGGAGACCTGATGAGCATCAAGATTAGAGCTTCATATTATTGCCCATAGTCGTTACGTCACATTCATTTCTGTGACCGCTGGCTTTTGATCCAGGAAAACTAAACCAACACATGAGCTCAGATTCTACCTGACCGTTTAAGCTGTAGTCAATTATCCCCCAGTACCATATTCAGGCCGTACATCTCTGTGACTGATCTCCTTCGTTACTGGTTCTGTCTTTTGGTAAATATAGAAACAGGAGCTGCGTTGTGTTTCATATGACGGTGTGCAGCAGATTGAGATCCTTTGTGTCATTGTGATATTTGTCTTCGCACCCTGTTCCGTTTACAGTGCACTACTTTCACCCCTAGGCCCACAGGGGGACATTTGGGACGTAATCCTTTTTGTTGTTTATAATGGTGTTAATCACCGCTAACCAGAGAATAATCAGAGAATCCAGATTGATCAGATAATGAACTGTTGCCTTAACTTAGACACTGTTGTGTAATGCCACAAGGTGGCAGTGTTCTCCAGATTGATCAGATAATGAACTGTTGCCTTAACTTAGACACTGCTGTGTAGCGCCACAAGGTGGCAGTGTTCTCCAGATTGATCAGATAATGAACTGTTGCCTTAACTTAGACACTGCTGTGTAGCGCCACAAGGTGGCAGTGTTCTCCAGATTGATCAGATAATGAACTGTTGCCTTAACTAAAACACTGCTGTGTAACGCCACAAGGTGACAGTGTTCTCCAGATTGATCAGATAATGAACTGTTGCCTTAACTTAGACACTGCTGTGTAGCGCCACAAGGTGGCAGTGTTCTCCAGATTGATCAGATAATGAACTGTTGCCTTAACTTAGACACTGCTGTGTAGCGCCACAAGGTGGCAGTGTTCTCCAGATTGATCAGATAATGAACTGTTGCCTTAACTTAGACACTGCTGTGTAGCGCCACAAGGTGGCAGTGTTCTCCAGATTGATCAGATAATGAACTGTTGCCTTAACTAAAACACTGCTGTGTAACGCCACAAGGTGGCAGTGTTCTCCAGATTGATCAGATAATGAACTGTTGCCTTAACTAAAACACTGCTGTGTAACGCCACAAGGTGGCAGTGTTCTCCAGATTGATCAGATAATGAACTGTTGCCTTAACTTAGACACTGCTGTGTAGCGCCACAAGGTGGCAGTGTTCTCCAGATTGATCAGATAATGAACTGTTGCCTTAACTAAAACACTGCTGTGTAACGCCACAAGGTGACAGTGTTCTCCAGATTGATCAGATAATGAACTGTTGCCTTAACTTAGACACTGCTGTGTAGCGCCACAAGGTGGCAGTGTTCTCCAGATTGATCAGATAATGAACTGTTGCCTTAACTTAGACACTGCTGTGTAGCGCCACAAGGTGGCAGTGTTCTCCAGATTGATCAGATAATGAACTGTTGCCTTAACTTAGACACTGCTGTGTAGCGCCACAAGGTGGCAGTGTTCTCCAGATTGATCAGATAATGAACTGTTGCCTTAACTAAAACACTGCTGTGTAACGCCACAAGGTGGCAGTGTTCTCCAGATTGATCAGATAATGAACTGTTGCCTTAACTAAAACACTGCTGTGTAACGCCACAAGGTGGCAGTGTTCTCCAGATTGATCAGATAATGAACTGTTGCCTTAACTAAAACACTGCTGTGTAGCGCCACAAGGTGGCAGTGTTCTCCTAATATGGAAGAACGTCCACTTCAAAACAGCCGGCAGCAAAAGCCCATCCACCTACGTTCATTATACACTTACATGAGAGGTGGCCTATAGGAGCATTTACCCACTGAGCTGAACCGTTTGGAACGGAATGGAAAACAGCGAGGAGCGTTGGCCACCCACAGACAGCTCACACACCAGGATGTGTCCAAATCACATTACATTGCCTCTTCACTCCAGTTTCTGCAAATACTATGGATAGTGGGTAGTGAACTAAAGCACCTTGTGTTGAAGTAGCAAAGCTCATCTCAAATGAATACAATGTAGAATGCTTGTATTCAGAATGTGTATATCAGAAACCTTGGAAAATGAATGTCCACTTCCCCATAGATTTTATGTGAAAAAGTACAATACATGAACTCTGCTGAAGATACTACAAGAATCGAGATGTAATTTCGTAAAAAAGAGGCCCAGACAGTAGGAGTAAGACAAACAGTGTGTTCCACTGATGTGTTAGGTCCTAACAGGGGGACTAACTGCACGACAGGCCCATTTATTCCCATAGCAATTGGACCACGTCCTTGATGGGGAAAAAAAAACTAAAACGGAATCACGATGGGCAAAGGAACAACCTATAGGAGTGCAGAGAAATCAAGGTGTTCCGTCACATGGGCTAGAAGATCTTTGACACATGACTGACAGCTGAATCAAGGTGTTCCGTCACATGGGCTAGAAGATCTTTGACACATGACTGACAGCTGATCACATGGGCTAGAAGATCTTTGACACATGACTGACAGCTGATCACATGGGCTAGAAGATCTTTGACACATGACTGACAGCTGATCACATGGGCTAGAAGATCTTTGACACATGACTGACAGCTGAATCAAGGTGTTCCGTCACATGGGCTAGAAGATCTTTGACACATGACCGACAGCTGATCACATGGGCTAGAAGATCTTTGACACATGACTGACAGCTGAATCAAGGTGTTCCGTCACATGGGCTAGAAGATCTTTGACACATGACTGACAGCTGAATCACGGTGTTCCGTCACATGGGCTAGAAGATCTTTGACACATGACTGACAGCTGAATCAAGGTGTTCCGTCACATGGGCTAGAAGATCTTTGACACATGACTGACAGCTGAATCACGGTGTTCCGTCACATGGGCTAGAAGATCTTTGACACATGACTGACAGCTGAATCACGGTGTTCCGTCACATGGGCTAGAAGATCTTTGACACATGACTGACAGCTGAATCAAGGTGTTCCGTCACATGGGCTAGAAGATCTTTGACACATGACTGACAGCTGAATCACGGTGTTCTGTCACATGGGCTAGAAGATCTTTGACACATGACTGACAGCTGAATCAAGGTGTTCCATCACATGGGCTAGAAGATCTTTGACACATGACTGACAGCTGAATCAAGGTGTTCCGTCACATGGGCTAGAAGATCTTTGACACATGACCGACAGCTGAATCAAGGTGTTCCGTCACATGGGCTAGAAGATCTTTGACACATGACTGACAGCTGATCACATGGGCTAGAAGATCTTTGACACATGACTGACAGCTGATCACATGGGCTAGAAGATCTTTGACACATGACTGACAGCTGAATCAAGGTGTTCCGTCACATGGGCTAGAAGATCTTTGACACATGACTGACAGCTGAATCAAGGTGTTCCGTCACATGGGCTAGAAGATCTTTGACACATGACTGACAGCTGAATCAAGGTGTTCCGTCACATGGGCTAGAAGATCTTTGACACATGACTGACAGCTGAATCACGGTGTTCCGTCACATGGGCTAGAAGATCTTTGACACATGACTGACAGCTGAATCAAGGTGTTCTGTCACATGGGCTAGAAGATCTTTGACACATGACTGACAGCTGAATCAAGGTGTTCCGTCACATGGGCTAGAAGATCTTTGACACATGACTGACAGCTGAATCAAGGTGCTCCGTCACATGGGCTAGAAGATCTTTGACACATGACTGACAGCTGAATCACGGTGTTCCGTCACATGGGCTAGAAGATCTTTGACACATGACTGACAGCTGAATCAAGGTGCTCCGTCACATGGGCTAGAAGATCTTTGACACATGACTGACAGCTGAATCACGGTGTTCCGTCACATGGGCTAGAAGATCTTTGACACATGACTGACAGCTGAATCAAGGTGCTCCGTCACATGGGCTAGAAGATCTTTGACACATGACTGACAGCTGAATCAAGGTGTTCCGTCACATGGGCTAGAAGATCTTTGACACATGACTGACAGCTGAATCACGGTGTTCCGTCACATGGGCTAGAAGATCTTTGACACATGACTGACAGCTGAATCACGGTGTTCCGTCACATGGGCTAGAAGATCTTTGACACATGACCGACAGCTGAATCAAGGTGTTCCGTCACATGGGCTAGAAGATCTTTGACACATGACTGACAGCTGAATCAAGGTGCTCCGTCACATGGGCTAGAAGATCTTTGACACATGACTGACAGCTGAATCACGGTGTTCCGTCACATGGGCTAGAAGATCTTTGACACATGACTGACAGCTGAATCACGGTGTTCCGTCACATGGGCTAGAAGATCTTTGACACATGACTGACAGCTGAATCAGATGGATGAGACGACCTTTTAAACATCTCCATGTCTTCTGTTTATTTCCACTCGATGAACGGTAATACTGTACGTGGTGATGAGTCCTCTGTCCTTACTTCTTACTAGTGTGTGGCGTCTCATCGTTCAACACTGACATGACAACATGAACCACGGGAATTCGCTTTTGACGTGACATTGTCTTTAACAGAGCGATTTTGAAGCTCCCCTGGGTTGAAAACTCTTGTCTGTCTGTGTTTTTTTTAATCGAAATATTAATTGCTGAATATCTTTAGTGTACATTTTCAAGGACAATTACCCAAATTAATTGATTAAACCTGTCTTGAGTTTAATCATGTTGAGACACAAACGTTACAAAATCAATTACATTTTTAAAAGTCTTTTACGGGTCTGAGTCATCTCAATTATGATCTATGAATAGTTTATATATATAATAGGTTGTAGTCTGGTAGGTCACAGGCTGCCAAATTCTTTAACAACATGACTGATAGGTTAACTGATCAGATCTGCTGTGATGGATTCAAACCCAGCAGCCCTGTCTTCAGGCTCAGTTCACACGAGAAGGGGACATCTAAAATCAGGAGAGAAGCTGTAATATGAGGTAATGGAAGTGTGTGTGTGTGAGTGCATGTGTGTGTGTGTGCGTGCCTGCGTATATGTGTGTGTGTGCCTGCGTGTGTGTGTGTGTGTGCCTGCGTGTGTGTGTGTGTGTGCCTGTGTGTGTGTGTGTGTGAACGTGTTTGCATGCCTGCGTATGTGTGTGTGGTTGTGTGTGTGCCTGTGTGTGTGTGTGTGTGTGTGTGTGTGTGTGTGTGTGTGTGTGTGTGTGTGTGTGTGTGTGTGTGTGTGTGTGTGTGTGTGTGTGTGTGTGTGTGTGTGCCTGCGTATGTGTGTGTGTGTGTGCCTGCGTATGTGTGTGTGTGTGTGTGTGCCTGCGTATGTGTGTGTGTGTGTGTGTGTGTGTGTGTGTGTGTGTGTGTGTGTGTGTGTGTGTGTGTGTGTGTGTGTGTGTGTGTGTGTGTGTGTGTGTGTGTGTGTGTGTGTGTGTGTGTGTGTGTGTGCCTGCGTGTGTGTGTGTGTGCCTGCGTATGTGTGTGTGTGTGTGTGTGCCTGCGTATGTGTGTGTGTGTGTGTGTGCCTGTGTGTGTGTGTGTGTGTGTGTGTGTGTGTGTGAACGTGTGTTTGGATGCCTGCAAATGTGTGTGTGTGTGTGCCTGCGTATGTGTGTGTGTGTGTGTGTGTGCCTGCGTATGTGTGTGTGTGTGTGTGTGCCTGCGTATGTGTGTGTGTGTGTGTGTGTGTGTGCCTGCGTATGTGTGTGTGTGTGTGTGTGTGCCTGCGTATGTGTGTGTGTGTGTGTGTGTGTGTGTGTGTGTGTGTGTGTGTGTGTGTGTGTGTGTGTGTGTGTGTGTGTGTGTGTGTGTGTGTGTGTGTGTGTGTGCCTGCGTATGTGTGTGTGTGCCTGCGCATGTGTGTGTGTGTGTGTGTGCCTGCGTATGTGTGTTTGTGTGTGTGTGTGTGTGTGTGTGTGTGTGTGTGTGTGTGTGTGTGTGTGTGTGTGTGTGTGTGTGTGCCTGCGTATGTGTGTGTGTGTGTGTGCCTGCATGTGTGTGTGTGTGTGTGCCTGCGTATGTGTGTGTGTGCCTGCGTATGTGCCTGCGTATGTGTGTGTGTGTGTGTGTGTGAGTGTGTGTGTGTGTGCCTGCGCATGTGTGTGTGTGTGTGTGTGTGTGTGTGTGTGTGTGTGTGTGTGTGTGTGTGTGTGTGTGTGTGCCTGCGTATGTGTGTGTGTGTGTGTGTGCCTGCGTATGTGTGTGTGTGTGTGTGTGTGTGTGTGTGTGTGTGTGTGTGTGTGTGTGTGTGTGTGTGTGTGTGTGTGTGTGTGTGTGTGTGTGTGTGTGTGCCTGCGTATGTGTGTGTGTGGTGTGTGTGCCTGCATATGTGTGTGTGTGTGTGTGTGTGTGCCTGCGTATGTGTGTGTGTGCCTGCGTATGTGTGTGTGTGTGTGTGTGTGTGTGTGTGTGTGTGTGTGTGTGCCTGCGTATGTGTGTGTGTGTGTGTGTGTGTGTGTGTGTGTGTGTGTGTGTGTGTGTGTGTGTGTGTGTGTGTGTGTGTGTGTGTGTGTGTGTGTGTGTGTGTTTACCTAAAATATTTCCTTGCTGTCAAAATTTCCCCAGAATGTTCCTCTAGCCATCGTTTTTGGAATTTGACTATCTAGTGATAGTTATCCAGCTAGACAGTCAAGAAAGAGTATGAATGTAGGTCCGTTAAATGTAAGCCATTTAAAAGTATAAATATATATTTTTTAACTTTTATTTAACTAGGCAAGTCAGTTAAGAACAAATTATGAACTGATGATGGCCTACTGGGGAACAGTGGGGTTAACTGCCTTGTTCAGGGGCAGAACAACACATTTTTTTATTTGACCTTGTCAGCTCTGGGATTTGTTCCAGCAACCTTTAACCTTCAAACACTTAACACTAATCCTAACCTTGATGCCGAAATGAAACACAAATGCCTAGTTTATAAAAATATAGAATATGAATGGCTAAACTAAACATTGATATTAGCTTTGGTTTCACACAGTTTGACTGACAGCTAACAGACTGCATCAACACTGTGGAATTAAAATGGCAACACTCCATAATCTACAGACTGCAAGAACACTGTGGAATTAAAATGGCAACACTCCATAATCTACAGACTGCAAGAACACTGTGGAATTAAAATGACAACACTCCATAATCTACAGACTGCATCAACACTGTGGAATTAAAATGGCAACACTCCATAATCTACAGACTGCAAGAACACTGTGGAATTAAAATGACAACACTCCATAATATACAGACTGCATCAACACTGTGGAATTAAAATGACAACACTCCATAATCTACAGACTGCATCAACACTGTGGAATTAAAATGGCAACACTCCATAATCTACAGACTGCATCAACACTGTGGAATTAAAATGGCAACACTCCATAATCTACAGACTGCAAGAACACTGTGGAATTAAAATGGCAACACTCCATAATCTACAGACTGCAAGAACACTGTGGAATTAAAATGACAACACTCCATAATCTACAGACTGCAAGAACACTGTGGAATTAAAATGACAACACTCCATAATCTACAGACTGCAAGAACACTGTGGAATTAAAATGGCAACACTCCATAATCTACAGACTGCAAGAACACTGTGGAATTAAAATGGCAACACTCCATAATCTACAGACTGCAAGAACACTGTGGAATTAAAATGGCAACACTCCATAATCTACAGACTGCAAGAACACTGTGGAATTAAAATGACAACACTCCATAATCTACAGACTGCATCAACACTGTGGAATTAAAATGGCAACACTCCATAATCTACAGACTGCAAGAACACTGTGGAATTAAAATGGCAACACTCCATAATCTACAGACTGCAAGAACACTGTGGAATTAAAATGGCAACACTCCATAATCTACAGACTGCAAGAACACTGTGGAATTAAAATGGCAACACTCCATAATCTACAGACTGCATCAACACTGTGGAATTAAAATGGCAACACTCCATAATCTACAGAGTGCATCAACACTGTGGAATTAAAATGGCAACACTCCATAATCTACAGACTGCAAGAACACTGTGGAATTAAAATGGCAACACTCCATAATCTACAGACTGCAAGAACACTGTGGAATTAAAATGACAACACTCCATAATCTACAGACTGCAAGAACACTGTGGAATTAAAATGACAACACTCCATAATCTACAGACTGCAAGAACACTGTGGAATTAAAATGGCAACACTCCATAATCTACAGACTGCAAGAACACTGTGGAATTAAAATGACAACACTCCATAATCTACAGACTGCAAGAACACTGTGGAATTAAAATGGCAACACTCCATAATCTACAGACTGCAAGAACACTGTGGAATTAAAATGGCAACACTCCATAATCTACAGTCTCCATTTGCCTTAAAGGATAAACTGGAGCGATTGAAATGCTGTGTAATATCAGGAGCCAATTACATTATCTGAAATGGAGTGGCGAGCCAATCACATAAGGTATAATTGGAGCAGGTCTATCAATTGGAGTCCAGTCTATCAAGGTTACGATTGGCATTACACACAGCTTTCCCCTTTACAAATTAAAGTCATTTTAGTCTATGGGGCCATCAAATGAACCGACCAATGTAATCTAATAGATTATTAAAATTGGTTAATGTAATTTATGAGTTACGACACTAATAGCCTGGTATATTATTGATTAGCTATTTTTTTTAGCTCCCATTTGGTTTGGATAGTCCTGATGGGCCATCTGTAGACACTCTACAGATAGTCATACTATCAATAAACTATCTGTTGATAAGCAACTGCTTGCTAAGGTTACGGTTAGTGTTAGGTTTGAATAAGAGTTAGAGTAAGGTTTAGAATGAGGGTTAGGGTAAAGGTTAAGGTTAGTAGATAGTTGAAACGTTACTGATAGTCTGTAGAGCATCTTCAGATGGACTATCCAAATCAAGTGTTTTTTTATTATTGTACAGTGAGCTCTGTTTGTCCCAAATGGCACCCTGTTGCTCATAAAGGGAACACAAATGTGGCACAGGTGTGAATGCAAAAAAACGTGCCTTCCTGGCAGATGGTATCTAAGTACTGAATCATTTTAATAATGAACAACTCTATGTTGTCAAATCGATCCCGCTAAAGGGATTGGCGCGCAAAGGGATCACTAACTGGTTAAGAACAAATTCTTATTTTCAAAGACGGCCTAGGAACAGGAGGTTAACGGCCTTGTTCAGGGGCAGAATGACAAGATTTTTACATTGTCAGCTCAGGGATTCGATATTGCAACCTTTTGGTCCAACACTCTAACCACTAGGCTACCTGCCGCCCCTACACTCTAACCACTAGGCTACCTGCCGCCCCTACACTCTAACCACTAGGCTACCTGCCGCCCCTACACTCTAACCACTAGGCTACCTGCCGCCCCTACACTCTAACCACTAAGCTACCTGCCGCCCCTACACTCTAACCACTAGGCTACCTGCCGCCCCTACACTCTAACCACTAGGCTACCTGCCGCCCCTACACTCTAACCACTAGGCTACCTGCCGCCCCTACACTCTAACCACTAGGCTACCTGCCGCCCCTACACTCTAACCACTAGGCTACCTGCCGCCCCTACACTCTAACCACTAGGCTACCTGCCGCCCCTACACTCTAACCACTAGGCTACCTGCCGCCCCTACACTCTAACCACTAGGCTACCTGCCGCCCCTACTCTCTAACCACTAGGCTACCTGCCTCCCCTACACTCTAACCACTAGGCTACCTGCCGCCCCTACACTCTAACCACTAGGCTACCTGCCGCCCCTACACTCTAACCACTAGGCTACCTGCCTCCCCTCTAACCACTAGACTACCTGCCGTCCCTACACTCTAACCACTAGACTACCTGCCGCCCCTACACTCTAACCACTAGGCTACCTGCCGCCCCTACACTCTAACCACTAGGCTACCTGCCGCCCCTACACTCTACCCACTAGGCTACCTGCCTCCCCTACACTCTAACCACTAGGCTACCTGCCTCCCCTACACTCTACCCACTAGGCTACCTGCCTCCCCTACACTCTAACCACTAGGCTACCTGCCGCCCCTACACTCTAACCACTAGGCTACCTGCCGCCCCTACACTCTAACCACTAGGCTACCTGCCGCCCCTACACTCTAACCACTAGGCTACCTGCCGCCCCTACACTCTAACCACTAGGCTACCTGCCGCCCCTACACTCTAACCACTAGGCTACCTGCCGCCCCTACACTCTAACCACTAGGCTACCTGCCGCCCCTACACTCTAACCACTAAGCTACCTGCCGCCCCTACACTCTAACCACTAGGCTACCTGCCGCCCTACACTCTAACCACTAGGCTACTGCCGCCCCTACACTCTAACCACTAGGCTACCTGCCGCCCCTACCTCTAACCACTAGGCTACCTGCCGCCCCTACACTCTAACCACTAGGCTACCTGCCGCCCCTACACTCTAACCACTAGGCTACCTGCCGCCCCTACACTCTAACCACTAGGCTACCTGCCGCCCCTACACTCTAACCACTAGGCTACCTGCCGCCCCTACTCTCTAACCACTAGGCTACCTGCCTCCCTACACTCTAACCACTAGGCTACCTGCCGCCCCTACACCCTAACCACTAGGCTACCTGCCGCCCCTACACTCTAACCACTAGGCTACCTGCCTCCCCTCTAACCACTAGACTACCTGCCGTCCCTACACTCTAACCACTAGACTACCTGCCGCCCCTACACTCTAACCACTA
>NC_068424.1:76616597-76716597 GCF_023373465.1 Oncorhynchus keta
GACCCAGTGTCCTTAGTCTAGGAGGGTTGTCATGGCAATCAATGTTCAGTTTTGTTCAGTTTTTTCACTTTCTCAGGCAGCACAACAAAAGGACTATTATCAGAACAAATCTGACATGGGTCTTCATTTCACTGCTTTTATTTTATTTTCTGTGAATGGAACCAACCAACTGAAAAGTCCCCCAATAGTACAAACACGTCTGGAACTCCACTCTATCAATCTATTATCTGTATTCTAGGAGGTAATTGTTATAGATGTTCTTGAAAGAGAGATATATCTTCACACACATGTGGAGGCCCTCCCTCCCTCCCACCTCTCTCCTCCATTCCTCCTCTCCTCTCCTCTCCTCTCCTCTCCTCTCCTCTCCTCTCCTCTCCTCTCCTCTCCCTCCTCTCCTCTCCTCTCCTCTCCTCTCCTCTCCTCTCCTCTCCCTCCCTCCTCTCCCTCCCTCCCTCCCCCTCCCTCCCTCCCTCCCACCTCCTCCATCCCTCCCCCTCCCTCCCTCTAAATCCCTCCCTCCCTCTCACCTCCCTCCTCCATCCCTCCCCCTCTCCCTCCCTCTAAATCCCTCCCCCACTCTATAAACCCCTCTAAATCCCTCCCCCACTCTACAAACCCATCTAAATCCCCCCACTCTAAAAACCCCTCTAAATCCCTCCCCCACTCTATAAACCCCTCTAAATCCCTCCTCTACTCTACAAACCTCCCTAGATCCCTCCTCCACTCTACAAACCCCTCTAAATACCACCTCCACTCTACAAATCCCTCTAAATCCCTCCCCCACTCTACAAACCTCTCTAAATACCTCCTCCACTCTAAAAATCCCTCTAAATCCATCCCCACTCCATAAACCCCTCTAAATACCTCCTCCACTCTACAAATCCCTCTAAATCCCTCCCCCACTCTATAAACCCCTCTAAATCCCTCATCCACTCTACAAACCCCTCTAAATACCTCCTCAGCTCTAAAAACCCTTCTAAAATACCTCCTCCACTCTACAAACCCCTCTAAATACCTCATCCACTCTACAAACCCCTCTAAATCCCTCCCCCACTCTATAAACCCCTCTAAATCCCTCCAGCCTCCAAACCCCTCCAGCCTCCTCCATGCAGCCACCCTGCTCATGCCTCCATAGCTGGGTATTAGAAAGATAATAAAACAGCAGAGATTCCCATAGGGCTCTGGTCAAAAGTAGTGCATTAAATAGGGAATGTGTTGTCATTTGGGATACATCAGAAGTCACTATATATAATTGTACTGATATGAACACACTGTCACACACTGTAAAACACTGTAACACACTGTAACACACGGTAACAGACTGTAACACTCTGTAACAGACTGTAACACTGTAACACACTGTAACACACTGTAACAGACTGTAAAACTCTGTCACACACTGTAAAACACTGTAACACACTGTAACACACTGTCACACACTGTAAAACACTGTAACACACTGTCACACACTGTAAAACACGAACACACTGTAACACTCTGCAACACACTGCAGCACACTGTAAAACACTGTAACACACTGTAAAACACTGTAACACACTGTAAAACTCTGTACCACACTGTAACACACTGCAACACACTGCAACACACTGTCACACACTGTAACACACTGCAACACACTGCAACACACTGTAACACACTGTAACACACTGTAACAGACTGTAACACTCTGTCACACACTGTAACACACTGTCACACACTGTATCACACTGTCACACACTGTCACACACTAACGCACTGTCACACAGTGTCACACACTGTTACACACTGTAACACACTGTCACACACTGTAAGATACTGTCACACACTGTAAGATACTGTCACACACTGTAACACACTGTAAGATACTGTCACACACTGTAACACACTGTAAATCACTGAGAGGTGTCTCCCTGGAGAGGCTGTAAATCACTGAGAGGTGTCTCCCTGGAGAGGCTGTAAAGCACTGAGAGGTGTCTCCCTGGAGAGGCTGTAAAGCACTGAGAGGTGTCTCCCTGTAGAGGCTGTAAATCACTAAGAGGTGTCTCCCTGGAGAGGCTGTAAAGCACTGAGAGGTGTCTCCCTGGAGAGGCTGTAAAGCCTATAAGCCCGGACATACCGGTCTTAATTAAAATGTTAAATTCTGAGGCCTTTTCATTAAAGTTGTGTGTGTGCATGCATGCATGCGTGTGTGTTTGCTTGTGTGTGTGTCTGGAAACATCAGTACATTTCCTCATGGCTATCGTTAATACATTTCCTCATTTCTATCATCAGTACATTTCCTCATGGCTATCGTCAATACATTACATCATGGCTATCATCAATACATTACCTCATGGCTATCGTCAATACATTTCCTCATTTCTATCATCAGTACATTTCCTCATGGCTATTATCAATACATTTCCTCATGGCTATTATCAATACATTACCTCATGGCTATTATCAGTACGTTTCCTCATGGCTATCGTCAATACATTTCCTCATGGCTATCATCAATACATTACCTCATGTCTATCATCAATACATTTCCTCATGGCTATCATCAATGCATTTCCTCATGGCTATTATCAGTACATTTCCTCATGGCTATCATCAATACATTTCCTCATGGCTATTATCAGTACATTTCCTCATGGCTATCATCAATACATTTCCCCATGGCTATCATCAATGCATTTCCTCATGGCTATCATCAATACATTTCCTCATGGCTATCATCAATACATTACCTCATGGCTATCATCAATACATTTCCTCATGGCTATCATCAATACATTTCCTCATGGCTATTATCAATACATTACCTCATGGCTATCATCAATACATTACCTCATGGCTATCATCAATACATTTCCTCATGGCTATCATCAATGCATTTCCTCAGGGCTATTATCAGTACATTTCCTCATGGCTATCATCAATACATTAACTCATGGCTATCGTCAATACATTTCCTCATGGCTATCATCAATGCATTACCTCATGGCTATCATCAATACATTTCCTCATGGTTATCATCAATGCATTACCTCATGGCTATCATCAAGACATTTCCTCATGGCTATCATCAATACATTACCTCATGGCTATCATCAATACATTTCCTCATGGCTATCATCAATACATTACCTCATGGCTATCATCAATACATTACCTCATGGCTTTCATCAATACATTACCTCATGGCTATCATCAATACATTACCTCAGGGCTATCATCAATACATTACATCATGGCTATCATCAATACATTACCTCATGGCTATCATCAATACATTACATCATGGCTATCATCAATACATTACCTCATGGCTATCATCAATACATTACCTCATGGCTATCATCAATACATTACCTCATGGCTATTATCAATACATTTCCTCATGGCTATTATCAATACATTTCCTCATGGCTACCATCAATACATTACCTCATGGCTATCGTCAATACATTTCCTCTTGGCTATTATCAATACATTTCCTCATGGCTATCATCAATACATTACCTCATGGCTATTATCAATACATTTCCTCATGGCTATCATCAATACATTACCTCATGGCTATCGTCAATACATTTCCTCATGGCTATCATCAATGCATTTCCTCATGGCTATCATCAATACATTACCTCATGGCTATCGTCAATGCATTTCCTCATGGCTATCATCAATACATTACCTCATGGCTATCGTCAATACATTTCCTCATGGCTATCATCAATGCATTTCCTCATGGCTATTATCAGTACATTACCTCATGGCTATCATCAATACATTACCTCGTGGCTATCATCAATACATTACCTCATGGCTATCATCAATACATTTCCTCATGGTTATCATCAATACATTACCTCATGGCTATCATCAATACATTACCTCATGGTTATCATCAATACATTACCTCATGGCTATCATCAATACATTTCCTCATGGCTATCATCAATACATTACCTCATGGCTATCATCAATACATTACCTCATGGCTATCATCAATACATTTCCTCATGGCTATCATCAATACATTACCTCATGGCTATCATCAATACATTACCTCATGGTTATCATCAATACATTACCTCATGGCTATCATCAATACATTTCCTCATGGCTATCATCAATACATTACCTCATGGCTATCATCAATACATTACCTCATGGCTATCATCAATACATTTCCTCATGGCTATTATCAGTACATTACCTCATGGCTATCATCAATACATTACCTCATGGCTATTATCAGTACATTTCCTCATGGCTATTATCAGTACATTTCCTCATGGCTATCATCAATACATTACCTCATGGCTATCCTTCAATGCCAGTTGAAACTTACTGTCAAGTGTCATTTGTGCAGAGGTGAGGACGGAGTCAAGCGCAGGACACAGAACTGAGTAAAATAACGTACTTTAATCTGAAAAAATAAACAGCCAATTAATCCACTCAGGGATAACAAACCCTAACACAAAAGACTAACACAAAACCAGGAACAAATCACGCACAAAACATAATGAGAACCAGAGGGTTAAATAGGGAAGTAATAATAACGTAATGGGAACCAAGTGTGTTCAATCAAGACAAAACAAATGGAAACAGAAACGTGGATCGGTGGCAGCTAGAAAGCCGCTGACGACGACCGAACAAGGAGAGGCACCAACTTCGGGGGAAGTCGTGACACTTACTGATGAGTGGGTGGACATCATCCATGCACAGGCACATACACACAAACACTGACAGTTGAAGTCGGAAGATTACGTATACCTTAGACAAGTACATTTTAACTCAGTTTTTCACAATTCCTGACATTTAATCCTATTAAAAATGTCCAGTTTTAGGTCAGCTAGGATCACCACTTTATTTTAAGAATGTGTAATGTCAGAATAATAGAAGAGAGAATTATTTATTTCAGCTTGTATTTCTTTCATCACATTTCCAGTGGGTCAGAAGTTTACATACACTCAATTAGTATTTGGTAGCATTGCCTTTAAATTGTTTAACTTGGGTCAAATGTTTTGGGTAGCCTTCAACAAACTTCCACAGTAAGTTGGATGAATTTTGGCCCATTCCTCCTGATAGAGCTGCTGTAACTAAGACAGGTTTGTAGGCCTCCTTGCTTACACACGCTTTTTCAGTTCTGCACACAACTCTCAATTAGATTGAGGTTAGCGCTTTGTGATGGTCACTCCAATACCTTGATTTTGTTGTCCTTAAGCCATTTTGCCACAACTTTGGAAGTGTGCTTGGGGTCATTGTCCATTTGGAAGAACCATTTATGACCAAGCTTTAACTTCCTGACTGATGTTTTGAGATGTTGCTTCAGTATATCCAGATAATTTTCCACCTCATGATGCCATCTATTTTGTGAAGTGCACAAGTCCCTCCTGCAGCAAAGCACCCCCACAACATGATCCTGCCACTCCCGTGCTTCACGTTGGGATGGTGTTCTTCAGCTCGCAAGCCTTTCCCTTTTTCCTACAAACATAATGATGGTCATTATGGCCAAATAGTTCTATTTTTGTTTAAATTTGTCCTGGAATATAAACATTGAGTTTTTATTTTACCTGAAATGCACAAGATCCTCTACTCCAACAATTAATCCATACATAAAACAGTCAACCGAATCGTTTCTAGTCTTCTCTCCTCCTTCCAGGCTTTTTCTTCTCCTAACTTTATAACGCGATTGGCAACTTTCATAAATTAGGTGCATTACCGCCACTGACCTCGTTCATCTTTCAGTCACCCAAGTGGGTATAACCAATGAGGAGATGGCACGTGGGTACCTGCTTCTATAAACCAATGAGGAGATGGGAGAGGCAGGGACTTGCAGCTCGATCTGCGTCAGAAATAGAACTGACTTCTATTTTCGCCTTTGGCAACACAGACGCTCATTGGTGCGCCAGCAGTGTGGGTGCAATAATTGAATAACATGGATTTCTACATTTATTTTGCAACGCTCGCGCACGCGACGTCGAGCAGTTTAGTCAGCCTGTAAGTGTATATAAACTTCCGACTTCAACTGCATCTGTTAGGTGTATTCCTGATGGGTAGATGTATTTTTTAGGTATATTCCTGATGGGTAGATGTATTTGTTAGGTGTATTCCTGATGGGTAGATGTATTTGTTAGGTGTATTCCTGAGGGGAAAATATGTATTTGTTAGGTATATTCCTGATGGGCAGATGTATTTGTTAGGTGTATTCCTGATGGGTAGATATATTTGATTTGATGTATTCCTGATGGGTAGATGTATTTGATTGGTGTATTCCTAATGGTTAGATGTATTTGATTGTATCAGTATTCCTGAAGTAGATAGTTTGTGTTGTGTGTGTGTGTGTGTGTGTGTGTGTGTGTGTGTGTGTGTGTGTGTGTGTGTGTGTGTGTGTGTGTGTGTGTGTGTGTGTGTGTGTGTGTGTGTGTGTGTGTGTATTTATGTGGGTTAGGGTTTGTGTGTACTGTGCATATTTGATGATGTATGTTAATGAACTGCTGTTCATTAACTCTGGGTGCTGATTGCTGCGTCAGCCTTTAGTCTGCTTGTTATTAAGTTTCTTTGAATCAGTGATTATATGGAAAGATAACGAGTTGAAGGGATCGATGTTGAGATGGAGAGGAAGGAGGTGGAGGTGAGAACATTAGCATAAAGGTCCTGAGAGAGTCTGGCAGCAGGGGGTTTCGGTGTGGGGCGAAGTGCGTGAAGGGTTGGTGGTGGCTGGGGGATGCAGAAGGTGTGGACTGAGAGTTTTAGAATGTTTCCAGGGATTTATAAAGACATTGGGGGTCAGTTAGTGGTTGGGGTTCTGATGAGTTAGTCAGCTTCGATTGTGTGTTTGTGTGTGTGTGTGTGTGTGTGTGTGTGTGTGTGTGTGTGTGTGTGTGTGTGTGTGTGTGTGTGTGTGTGTGTGTGTGTGTGTGTGTGTGTGTGTGTGTGTGTGTGTGTGTGTGAAGATGCTGGTTGGTTGTACATTCATGGTGAAGGAGTGCTGGGGACTGCAGTACTGCCATGCTGCAGAGAGACTTCTCAGTGCACTCAAGCAGAACTGAAGCAGCACTATCTCACTCTCTCTCTCTCTGCTCTGAACTGGAGGAGTAGGAGGAGGAGGAAGTTGATGAGGAGGAGGGCGAGGAAGAGGAGGAGGACGTGGAGGATGACATGGAGAAGGAAGGAGGAGGAAATGAGGAAGAGGAGGAAAAGAAAGAGGTGAAGGGGAGGAAGAGGAGGTGCAGGAGGAGGAGGGGAAGGAGGAAGAGAAGGTATACAGGGAGGAGGTTAAGGAGGAAAAGGATGAGGAAGACGAGGAGGTAAAGGATGAGGAAGATGATGAGGAATGGGGATGCAGAGGAGGAGCAGGAAGATGAGGTAAAAGATGAGGAAGAGGAGAGGATAAGGAGAAGAGGGGAGAAGGAGTTGGAGGAGGAAGGCAGTTGGATGAAGGAGATGGATGAGGATAAGGAGAAGAGGAGGAGGAGGAGGAGGAATAGGATAAGGAGAAGAGGAGGACCGGGAGGTTTTGAACCTTGAGTCCTTGGTTCTGTCTCTTCTGTCATTGCCTTTTTGTTTCTCTGCTGATGTCATTCTCTCTGAAGTGCTAATGTGAACAACTTCGCCTCCGTCAGCCTTTCCCTTCCTACGTCCTCCCTCCTCTCCCTCACAATCCCCTGGATGAGATCTCTCTCTCCCTCTCTCCCTCTCTCACTCTAACTCTCTCTTGTCTTCTTCCCCCTCTCTCTCTCTGTTGCTCTCTGTCATCTTCTCCTCCCCCTCTCTTGTCTTCTCCCCCCTCTCTCTGTAACTCTCTCTCTCATCTTCCTCTCTCTCTCTCTCTCTCTCTCTCTCTCTCTCTCTCTCTCTCTCTCTCTCTCTCTCTCTCTCTCTCTCTCATCTTCTCCCCCTCTCTCATCTTCTCCCCCTCTCTCTGTAACTCTCTCATCTTCTCTCATCTTCTCTCTCTCTCTCTCTCTCTCTCTCTCTCTCCCCTCTCTCTCATCGTCTCTCTCTCTCTCCCTCTCTAACTATTTTCTTCTCCCCCCTCTCTCTGTAACTCTCTCTCTCATCTAACCCTCCCTCTCTCTCTCTCTCTCTCTCTCTCTCTCTCTCTCTCTCTCTCTCTCTCTCTCTCTCTCTCTCTCTCTCTCTCTCTCTCTCTCTCCCGTGTCTCTGTCATGTCTTTCCTTTCTCCTTCAGCCCTCAGACGTGCACAGCATAGTCATCAGGGAAGTCAGTTTTCTTCTCTCCCGGTTTTATAGTCAGATGGAGGCCAGGGAGTTCAGCAGGTAGCCTAGCGGTTATAATATTGGGCCAGTAACTAAAAGGTCGATGGTTTGAATATCTGAGCCAACAAGGTGAAACATGTGCCTTTAAGCGAGGCACTAAACCCTAGTTTGCTCAAAGAGCACTGTACTACTTTGGCTGACCCTGTAAAACAACACATTGCACTGCACCTATTTGGTGTATCTGACCTTTGCACCTTTTGAGAGTGATAAGGTCACAGAAAGGACTCAGGAACACTCTTGTTCCTCGTTACAGTACTACTCCTCTGCCATTGCCTAACTTTTCATAGACATCAAATAACAACTACCCATGTGATATTGTTGAGGCAATAACAGTTGTCTCTGTCTGTTCCTTCCGGAGTTACTTTACATACCTGTGGGTGTCATAGCGGTACTACTGGAAAACAGTGCCACCACACACACACACACACACACACACACACACACACACACACACACACACACACACACACACACACACACACACACACACACACACACACACACACACACACACACACACACACACACACACACACACACACACACACACACACACACACACACACACACACACTGTTCTTTAAAGGTTCCACATCCTTGGGGGAGAGGGGAGAATGGACATTTCTGTGATTAACAGACTCTGTAAAGAATTGGTCCTCTGACATTCTGTTTTATCTGTGACAACCAATCAAACATGTACATACTCAGAGAGGACTAGCCAATCACAAACATGTACATACTCAGAGAGGACTGGCCAATCGAATATGTGCATACTCAGAGAGGACTAGCCAATCAAACATGTACATACTCAGAGAGGACTAGCCAATCAAAAATGTACATACTCAGAGAGGACAGGCCAATCAAACATGTACATACTCAGAGAGGACTAGCCAATCAAAAATGTACATACTCAGAGAGGACTAGCCAATCAAACATGTACATACTCAGAGAGGACTAGCCAATCAAACATGTACATACTCAGAGAGGACTGGCCAATCAAACATGTACATACTCAGAGAGGACAGGCCAATCAAACATGTACATACTCAGAGAGGACTAGCCAATCAAACATGTACATACTCAGAGAGGACAGGCCAATCACAAACATGTACATACTCAGAGAGGACTGGCCAATCACAAACATGTACATACTCAGAGAGGACAGGCCAATCACAAACATGTACATACTCAGAGAGGACTGGCCAATCACAAACATGTACATACTCAGAGAGGACAGGCCAATCACAAACATGTACATACTCAGAGAGGACAGGCCAATCACAAACATGTACATACTCAGAGAGGATAGGCCAATCACAAACATGTACATACTCAGAGAGGACTGGCCAATCACAAACATGTACATACTCAGAGAGGACTGGCCAATCAAACATGTACATACTCAGAGAGGACTGGCCAATCACAAACATGTACATACTCAGAGAGGACTGGCCAATCACAAACATGTACATACTCAGAGAGGACAGGCCAATCACAAACATGTACATACTCAGAGAGGACTAAATTGATCTAAATTATTATGATATAATTCATCCAAGTGAGCCTAATTTGCAGTTTAGTTGATAAGGTTTTGGAGTCTTTCTGTCTACAGGAAGTGAATGGAAAAAAACACATGCACCACCCAGACATACAGAGGCAATATTGCTGGAAAAGTATTGTCAGAAATTGTGTTAACTAGTGGGTGAGATAATGTCAATGTGGATTTGATGAGATTGTAGCCGGGAGCCTGAGTTATGTGATACATGTGAGATTTGTTCATGACAGTTTGCAGTGGAATGGAACAGGTGAAAAAGACATGAACTTAGGTGGGCTGGTCGAACCGATCCACCTGTTGTTAACCAAATGTGTGTGTGTGTTTATAGACCATTACAGTGTCCCTCAGTGAGCAGTGTAGCAGTAGAGCTGCTGGCGGGCCCTCTGACAGCATGGGAGCATTAAGCACAGGGGCTCCCACCGCCCAGCACAGGGGCTCCCACCGCCCAGCACAGGGGCTCCCACCGCCCAGCACAGGGGCTCCCACCGCCCAGCACAGGGGCTCCCACCGCCCAGCACAGGGGCTCCCACCGCCCAGCACAGGGGCTCCCACCGCCCAGCACAGGGGCTCCCACCGCCCAGCACAGGGGCTCCCACCGCCCAGCACAGGGGCTCCCACCGCCCAGCACAGGGGCTCCCACCGCCCAGCACAGGGGCTCCCACCGCCCAGCACAGGGGCTCCCACCACCCAGCACAGGGGCTCCCACCACCGCCAAAGCAAGGGCAGTACTGTAGATAATAAACAAAAATGAAATAAACAATGAACAGTAAACTTCAAAAGCTTCAAAAGAATGTCTCTCTCTCTCTACAGCTTGAGCTCTTTCTCTCTCTCTCTCTCTCTCTCTCTCTCTCTCTCTCTCTCTCTCTCTCTCTCTCTCTCTCTATCTCTCTGTCCTCAGCTTGAGCTGTCTGTCTGTCTGTCTCTCTCTCTCTCTCTCTCTCTACAGTTTGAGCTCTCTGTCTCTCTCTCTCTCTGCAGCTTGAGCTCTCTGTCTCTCTCTCTCTACAGTTTGAGCTCTCTGTCTCTCTCTCTCTCTACAGCTCTCTCTCTCTGTCTCTCTCTCTCTCTCTCTACAGCTTGAGCTCTTTGTCTCTCAATTCAATTCAATGGGCTTTATTGGCATGGGAAACGTGTTAACATTCTCTCTCTCTCTCTCTCTCTCTACAGCTCTCTCTCTCTGTCTCTCTCTCTCTCTACAGCTCTCTCTCTCTGTCTCTCTCTCTCTCTCTACAGCTTGAGCTCTCTGTCTCTCTCTCTCTACAGTTTGAGCTCTCTGTCTCTCTCTCTCTCTACAGCTCTCTCTCTCTGTCTCTCTCTCTCTCTCTACAGCTTGAGCTCTTTGTCTCTCAATTCAATTCAATGGGCTTTATTGGCATGGGAAACGTGTTAACATTCTCTCTCTCTCTCTCTCTCTCTCTCTCTCTCTCTCTCTCCATATATATATATATATATATACTAATCTCTCTCTCTCTCTCTCTCCCAGTCTCAATCTATCTCTGTCTCTATTCCAAACTCTCAATACTTATTCTTCTTGCCGTGCACTGCGGTGGGGACCCCTAATTGGTTATCTTATCCTTCAGAGCCAATGAGCAGTATGCTGGCTGTAATAAACCCTCAGGACTCACAGACAGGTAATAACACTGAGAGGCCTCCTGAAGAGGGACAGGTAATAACACTGAGAGGCCTCCTGAAGAGGGACAGGTAATAACACTGAGAGGCCTCATAAAGATGGACAGGTAATAACACTGAGAGGCCTCATAAAGAGGGACAGGTAATAACACTGAGAGGCCTCATAAAGAGGGACAGGTAATAACACTGAGAGGCCTCCTGAAGACGGACAGGTAATAACACTGAGAGGCCTCATAAAGAGGGACAGGTAATAACACTGAGAGGCCTCATAAAGAGGGACAGGTAATAACACTGAGAGGCCTCATAAAGAGGGATAGGTAATAACACTGAGACTGCTCATGAAGAGGGACAGGTAATAACACTGAGAGGCCATGTAAAAAGGGACATGTAATAACACTGAGAGGCCTCCTGAAGATTGACAGGTAATAACACTGAGAGGCCTCATAAAGAGGGACAGGTAATAACACTGAAAGGCCGCATAAAGAGGGACAGGTAATAACATTGAGAGGCCCCATAAAGAGGGACGGGTAATAACACTGAGAGGCCTCATAAAGAGGGACAGGTAATAACACTGAGAGGCCTCATGAAGAGGGACAGGTAATAACACTGAGAGGCCTCATAAAGAGGGACAGGTAATAACACTGAGAGGCCTCATGAAGAGGGACAGGTAATAACACTGAGAGGCCTCATAAAGAGGGATAGATAATAACACTGAGAGGCCTCATGAAGGGGGACAGGTAATAACACGGAGAGGCCTCATAAAGAGGGACAGGTAATAACACTGAGAGGCCTCCTGAAGACGGACAGGTAATAACACCGAGAGGCCTCATGAAGAGGGACAGGTAATAACACTGAGAGGCCTTAGAGGGACAGGTAATAACACTGAGAGGCCTCATGAAGAGGGACTGGTAATAACACTGAGATGCCTGCTGAAGAGGGACAGGTAATAACACTGAGAGGCCTCATGAAGAGGGACAGGTAATAACACTGAGAGGCCTGCTGTAGAGGGACAGGTATTAACACTGATAGGCCTCATGAAGAGGGACAGGTAATAACACAGAGGCCTCATGAAGAGGGACAGGTAATAACACTGAGAGGCCTCATAAAGAGGGAGAGGTAATACCACTGAGAGGCCTCATGAAGAGGGACAGGTAATAACACAGAGGCCTCATGAAGAGGGATAGGTAATAACACTGAGAGGCCTCATGAAGAGGGACTTGTAATAACACTGAGAGGCCTCATGAAGAGGGACAGGTAATAACACTGAGAGGCCTCAGAGGGACAGGTAATAACACTGAGAGGCCTGCTGAAGATGGACAGGTAATAACACTGAGAGGCCTGCTGAAGAGGGACAGGTAATAACACTGAGAGGCCTCAGAGGGACAGGTAATAACACTTAGAGGCCTGCTGAAGATGGACAGGTAATAACACTGAGAGGCCTCATAAAGAGGGACAGGTAATAGCACTGAGAGGCCTCCTGAAGAGGGACAGGTAATAACACTGAGAGGCCTCCTGAAGAGGGACAGGTAATAACACTGAGAGGCCTCATAAAGAGGGACAGGTAATACCACTGAGAGACCTCATGAAGAGGGACAGGTAATACCACTGAGAGGCCTCATGAAGAGGGACAGGTAATAACACTGAGAGGCCTCATGAAGAGGGATAGGTAATAACACTGAGACTGCTCATGAAGAGGGACAGGTAATAACACAGAGGCCTCATGAAGAGGGATAGGTAATAACAATAAGAGGCCTCATGAAGAGGGACATGTAATAACACTGAGAGGCCTCATGAAGAGGGACAGGTAATAACACTGAGAGGCCTCAGAGGGACAGGTAATAACACTGAGAGGCCTGCTGAAGAGGGACAGGTAATAACACTGAGAGGCCTCATGAAGAGCGACAGGTAATAACACTGAGAGGCCTCATGAAGAGGGACAGGTAATAACACTGAGAGGCCTCAGAGGGACAGGTAATAACACTGAGAGGCCTGCTGAAGAGGGACAGGTAATAACACTGAGAGGCCTCATGAAGAGCGACAGGTAATAACACTGAGACTGCTCATGAAGAGGGACAGGTAATAACACAGAGGCCTCATGAAGAGGGATAGGTAATAACAATAAGAGGCCTCCTGAAGAGGGACATGTAATAACACTGAGAGGCCTCATGAAGAGGGACAGGTAATAACACTGAGAGGCCTCATGAAGAGGGACAGGTAATAACACTGAGAGGCCTCAGAGGGACAGGTAATAACACTGAGAGGCCTGCTGAAGAGGGACAGGTAATAACACTGAGAGGCCTCCTGAAGAGGGACAGGTAATAACACTGAGAGGCCTCATAAAGAGGGACAGGTAATACCACTGAGAGACCTCATGAAGAGGGACAGGTAATACCACTGAGAGGCCTCATGAAGAGGGACAGGTAATAACACTGAGAGGCCTCATGAAGAGGGACAGGTAATAACACTGAGACTGCTCATGAAGAGGGACAGGTAATAACACAGAGGCCTAATGAAGAGGGATAGGTACTAACAATAAGAGGCCTCATGAAGAGGGACATGTAATAACACTGAGAGGCCTCATGAAGAGGAACAGGTAATAACACTGAGAGGCCTCATGAAGAGGGACAGGTAATAACACTGAGAGGCCTCAGAGGGACAGGTAATAACACTGAGAGGCCTGCTTAAGAGGGACAGGTAATAACACTGAGAGGCCTCCTGAAGAGGGACAGGTAATAACACTGAGAGGCCTCATAAAGAGGGACAGGTAATACCACTGAGAGACCTCATGAAGAGGGACAGGTAATACCACTGAGAGGCCTCATGAAGAGGGACAGGTAATAACACTGAGAGGCCTCATGAAGAGGGATAGGTAATAACACTGAGACTGCTCATGAAGAGGGACAGGTAATAACACAGAGGCCTCATGAAGAGGGATAGGTAATAACAATAAGAGGCCTCATGAAGAGGGACATGTAATAACACTGAGAGGCCTCATGAAGAGGGACAGGTAATAACACTGAGAGGCCTCATGAAGAGGGACAGGTAATAACACTGAGAGGCCTCAGAGGGACAGGTAATAACACTGAGAGGCCTGCTGAAGAGGGACAGGTAATAACACTGAGAGGCCTCATGAAGAGGGACAGGTAATAACACTGAGAGGCCTCATGAAGAGGGACAGGTAATAACACTGAGAGGCCTCAGAGGGACAGGTAATAACACTGAGAGGCCTGCTGAAGAGGGACAGGTAATAACACTGAGAGGCCTTAGATGGACAGGTAATAACACTGAGAGGCCTTAGATGGACAGGTAATAACACTGAGAGGCCTCATAAAGAGGGACAGGTAATAACACTGAGAGGCCTTAGATGGACAGGTAATAACACTGAGAGGCCTCATAAAGAGGGACAGGTAATAACACTGAGAGGCCTCATAAAGAGGGACAGGTAATAACACTGAGAGGCCTCATAAAGAGGGACAGGTAATAACACTGAGAGGCCTCATAAAGAGGGACAGGTAATAACACTGAGAAGCCACTAGTGGCAATGGTGAGTGCTGTTACCATGAAGTAGGCAGTGAGATCAGGCTCAGAGGATCACTGCATATGTTCATAGCCCGTCTGTATACAGCCAATCTACCTACCTCATTCCCATACTGTATTTATTTACTTTGCTCCTTTTCCACCACAGTATCTCTACTTGCACATCCTACCATTCCAGTGTTTAATTGCTATATTGTAATTACTTCGCCACCATGGCCTATTTATTGCCTTAACTCCCTAATTTGACCATATTTGCACTCACTGTATATAGACTTTGTTTTATTTTTTTCTACTGTATTATTGTCTATGTTTTGTTCATTCCATGTGTAACTCTGTGTTGTTGTATGTGTCGAACTGCTATGTTTTATCTTGGCCAGGTCACAGTTCCAAATGAGAACTTGTTTTCAAATAGCCTAACTGTTACGGTTTTCCTCTGGTGAAAGAGAGGCGGACCAAAACGCAGCGTGGTTATTTATAAACATCTTTAATAAAGATGATAACGTGAACAACATACTTATACAAAACAAGAAAGCGTGGAAAACCGAAAACAGTCCTAACTGGTGCAAAACACAGAGACAGGAACAATCACCCACGAAATACTCAAAGAATATGGCTGCCTAAATATGGTTCCCAATCAGAGACAACGATAAACACCTGCCTCTGATTGAGAACCACTTCAGACAGCCATAGACTTTCCTAGACTACTTAACTAAACACAATCCCATAAACTACAAAATCCCCTAGACAAAACAAACACATAATCACCCATGTCACACCCTGGCCTAACCACAATAAAAAAGAAAACACAAAATACTAAGGCCAGGGCGTGACACTACCTGGTTAAATAAAGGTGAAATTTACAAAAATTACAAAAATGTCAAGCCCAGTGCTATAAATATCATTTTTTGCCCCATCCCAAACCTAAACCCTTGACATTAAACATTCAGAAATAATGCCTACATTTAACCATCAAAATTGAACCTTTATACTCTTCTCAATCAGCCCTCCTCTCAGTCAGCCAGTCAGCACTCCTCTCAGTCAGCCAGTCAGCCCTCTTCTCAGTCAGCCAGTCAGCCCTCCTCTCAGTCAGACAGTCAGCCCTCCTCTCACTCTACCAGTCAGCCCTCCTCTCAGTCAGCCCTCCTCTCAGTCAAACCTCCTCTCAGTCAGCCCTCCTCTCAGTCAGGCAGTCAGCCCTCCTCTCACTGAGCCAGTCAGCCCTCTTCTCAGTCAACCAGTCAGCCCTCCTCTCAGTCAGCCAGTCAGCCCTCCCCTCAGTCAGCCAGGCAGTCCTCCTCTCAGTCAGCCCTCCTCTCAGTCAATCCTCCTCTCAGTCAGCCAGTCAGCCCTCCTCTCAGTAAGTCAGTCAGCCCTCTTCTCAGTCAGCCAGTCAGCCCTCCTCTCAGTCAGCCAGTCAGCCCTCTTCTCAGTCAGCCAGTCAGCCCTCCTCTCACTGAGCCAGTCAGCCCTCTTCTCAGTCAACCAGTCAGCCCTCCTCTCAGTCAGCCAGTCAGCCCTCCTCTCAGTCAGCCCTCCTCTCAGTCAGCCAGTCAGCCCTCCTCTCAGTCTGCCAGTCAGTCCAGCTAAGCAGACTAGAGAGCACACTGCCACGTCAGCCCCTGACCTGCTATGAAATGCTTGATCACACACACACACACACACACACACACACACACACACACACACACACACACACACACACACACACACACACACACACACACACACACACACACACACACACACACACACACACACACACACACACACACACACACACACACACAGGCACACTTTGCTGTGCTTTTAAAAGCCCCATCATCACAGGTCCTTACAGCTGTTAATGCTGAGGTCCCTTTTCCCTTATAACCTCCTCAGAAAGACCATGGCTTGTGTCCCAAATGGCCCTGTATTTCCTACATAGTGCACTACCTCTGATCAGGGCCCATTAAGCTCTGGTCAAAAGTAGTGCACTATATAGGGAACAGGGTGCCATTTGGGTGTAAAGCGCGCTTCACAATCATCACACATAACATAGCTGCTATCATCCTTTTTTCCCACTTCTGTCCCCTCTCTTCTATCCCTCTCTTCTTTCCCCTCCCTTCTGTCCCCTCTCTTCTTTCCCCTCCCTTCTGTCCCCTCTCTTCTGTCCCCTCTCTTCTGTCCTTCTCTTCTGTCCCTCTCTTCTGTCCTTCTCTTCTGTCCCCTCTCTTCTGTCCCCTCTCTTCTGTCCCCTCTCTTCTGTCCCTCTCTTCTGTCCCGCTCTTCTGTCCCTCTCTTCTGTCCCCTCTCTTCTGTCCCTCTCTTCTGTCCTTCTCTTCTGTCCCCTCTCTTCTGTCCCTCTCTTCTGTCCCGCTCTTCTGTCCTTCTCTTCTGTCCCTTCTCTTCTGTCCCTCTCTTCTTTCCCCTCCCTTCTGTCCTTCTCTTCTGTCCCCTCTCTTCTGTCCCTCTCTTCTGTCCCTCTCTTCTTTCCCCTCTCTTCTGTCCCTCTCTTCTGTCCCTCTCTTCTGTCCCCTCTCTTCTGTCCCTCTCTTCTGTCTCTCTCTTCTGTCCCTCTCTTCTGTCCCCTCTCTTCTGTCCCTCTTCTGTCCCTCTCTTCTGTCCCTCTCTTCTGTCCCCTCTCTTCTGTCCCTCTCTTCTGTCCCCTCTCTCCTGTCCCTCTCTTCTGTCCCCTCTCTTCTATCCCCTCTCTTCTGTCCCTCTCTTCTGTCCCTCTCTTCTGTCCCCCTCTCTTCTGTCCCTCTCTTCTGTCCCCCTCTCTTCTTTCCCCTTCTCTTCTGTCCCTCTCTTCTGTCCCTCTCTTCTGTCCCTCTCTTCTGTCCCCTCTCTTCTGTCTCTCTCTTCTGTCCCTCTCTTCGGTCACCTCTCTTCTGTCCCTCTCTTCTGTCCCTCTCTTCTGTCCCTCTTCTGTCCCCTCTCTTCTGTCCCTCTCTTCTGTCCCCTCTATTCTGTCCCCTCTCTTCTGTCCCTCTCTTCTGTCCCTCTCTTCTGTCCCTCTCTTCTGTCCCCTCTCTTCTGTCCCTCTCTTCTGTCCCCTCTCTTATTTCTCCTCTCTTCTGTCCCTCTCTTCTGTCCTTCTCTTCTGTCCCCTCTCTTCTGTCCCTCTCTTCTGTCCCTCTCTTCTGTCCCTCTTCTGTCCCCTCTCTTCTGTCCCTCTCTTCTGTCCCCTCTATTCTGTCCCCTCTCTTCTGTCCCTCTCTTCTGTCCCCTCTCTTCTGTCCCCTCTCTTCTGTCCCCTCTCTTCTGTCCCTCTCTTCTTTCTCCTCTCTTCTGTCCCTCTCTTCTGTCCCCTCTCTTCTGTCCCTCTCTTCTGTCCCTCTCTCCTGTCCCTCTCTTCTGTCCCTCTTCCCTTTAGTTTAAACTCTCTGTTCGCAGCTTTAGTCTTATTCAATTAAACGTTGACAATGTCCATTTTTCCTCCGTGGATTGACATCACGTTTTTTTTTGTCAAAAGTGCTTAAAAGCATTATTTGGTGATTGAATGTGTAGGTTATTTGGCGAACTGTTCTGCCTTATTATTATTCAACCATGTTGGTCATTTATGAACATTTGAACATCTTGGCCATGTTCTGTTATAATCTCCATCCGGCACAGCCAGAAGAGGACTGGCCACCCCACATGTGCTCTCTCTAATTCTCTCTTTCTCTCTTTCTTTCTCTCTCTCGGAGGACCTGAGCCCTAGGACCATGCCCCAGGACTCCTTGCTGTCCCCAGTCCACCTGGCCGTGCTGCTGCTCCAGTTTCAACTGTTCTGACTTATTATTATTCGACCATGCTGGTCATTTATGACCATTTGAACATCTTGGCCATGTTCTGTTATAATCTCCACCCGGGACAGCCAGAAGAGGACTGGCCACCCCACATAGCCTGGTTCCTCTCTAGGTTTCTTCCTAGGTTTTGGCCTTTCTAGGGAGTTTTTTCCTAGCCACCGTGCTTCTACACCTGCATTGCTTGCTGTTTGGGGTTTTAGGCTGGGTTTCTGTAAAGCACTTTGAGATATCAGCTGATGTACGAAGGGCTATATAAATAAATTTGATTTGATTTGATTTGGATGTGTAGGTTATTTGGTGATATGATGTGTAGGCTATTTGGTGATATGATGTGTAGGCTATTTGGTGATATGATGTGTAGGCTATTTGGTGATATGATGTGTAGGCTATTTGGTGATTGAATGTGTAGGCTATTTGGTGATTAGATGTGTAGACTATTTGGTGATTGAATGTGTAGGCTATTTGGTGATTAGATGTGTCGGTTATTTGGTGATTAGATGTGTAGGCTATTTGGTGATTGAATGTGTAGGCTATTTGGTGATATGATGTGTAGGCTATTTGGTGATTAGATGTGTAGGCTATTTGGTGATATGATGTGTAGGCTATTTGGTGATATGATGTGTAGGCTATTTGGTGATTAGATGTGTAGGCTATTTGGTGATTGAATGTGTAGGCTATTTGGTGATATGATGTGTAGGCTATTTGGTGATTAGATGTGTCGGTTATTTGGTGATTGGATGTGTAGGCTATTTGGTGATTGGATGTGTAGTTTATTTGGTGATATGATGTGTAGTTTATTTGGTGATTGGATGTGTAGGCTATTTGGTGATATGATGTGTAGTTTATTTGGTGATTGGATGTGTAGGCTATTTGGTGATATGATGTGTAGGCTATTTGGTGATTGAATGTGTTGTTTATTTGGTGATTGGATGTGTAGGCTATTTGGTGATTGAATGTGTAGTTTATTTGGTGATTGGATGTGTAGGCTATTTGGTGATTGAATGTGTAGGCTATTTGGTGATTGGATGCGTAGGCTATTTGGTGATTGGATGTGTAGGCTATATGGGGCGGCAGCGCAGCCTAGTGGTTAGAGTGTTGGACTAGTGTTGGACTAGTAACCGGAAGGTTGCGAGTTCAAACCCCCGAGCTGACAAGGTACAAATCTGTCGTTCTGCCCCTGAACAGGCAGTTAACCCACTGTTCCCAGGCCGTCATTGAAAATAAGAATGTGTTCTTAACTGACTTGCCTGGTTAAATAAAGGTAAAAAATTAAATAAATAAAAAATTTGGTGATTGGATGTGTAGGTTATTTGGTGATTGGATTTCTAGGTTATTTGGCGCACGTTCAGTTAAGCCCTAAAAGTGAAGTTTTATGCATTAACACCAGAAAATCTACAATAGTGAAAGAAAAACCTCAATGTGGCCCTCATAAATTGAACAATAACTATACATTTAAAGATTTTTTTAGGTATTGTTTCTCTTTATTCAACCCTCTCGCCGTTCGTCCATGAAATATTTAATGAACCTGAACACCCCGGGGATATAACTGGTGGGGCTGCAGTTTATGAGTCAACCTGTGCATCACTAGCACACATAGCATCCCTCTCTGTTTGTGCAGGGATATTGAGTAGGCTGAACTAGATAGCTGCCGTCACTAAGCGAAGTGAAAGAAAATAATATATAGCTTGCTCTCTCTCTCTCTCTTGCTGCTCCTTCGTTGTGGAAGAAATTAACTATTGTCCTTCTCTCTGTTTGAGTCAGCTGCTCACCATATTATATGCAGTGCAGTGCTAGTTAGCTGTAGCTTAGCTTATGCTTTCTTGTGATTTCAGTTCAAGAGCTCTGATAGGTTGAAGGATGTCCTCTGGTAGTTTTCATAATTACTGTAGACCTTCATTGCAAAATAGTGTCTATTAATCAATTATTGGTTGATGTGTGAATATATTTGCTGTAGTTTTATCTAAAAAGGAAACCTTTTTTATATCACTATTTTTATCTTTATGAAATTACACTGAGGAGGATGGTCCTCCCCTTCCTCCACTCAGGAGCTTACACTGGATTCAGCAGTAGGTTTGGTGGTGTGTGGTCTGATTCCGCAGTAGGCTTGGTGGTGTGTGGTCTGATTCAGCAGTAGGCTAGGTGGTGTGTCGTCCGATTCAGCAGTAGGCTAGGTGGTGTGTGGTCTGATTCCGCAGTAGGCAAGGTGGGGTGTGGTTTGATTCAGCAGTAGGCTAGATGTTGTGTGGTCTGATTCAGCAGTAGGCTAGGTGGTGTGTCGTCCGATTCAGCAGTAGGCTAGGTGGTGTGTGGTCTGATTCAGCAGTAGGCTAGGTGGATGTGTGGTCTGATTTAGCAGTAGACTAGGTGGTGTGTCGTCCGATTCGGCAGTAGGCTAGGTGGTGTGTGGTCTGATTCAGCAGTAGGCTAGGTGGATGTGTGGTCTGATTCAGCAGTAGGCTAGGTGGTGTGTCGTCCGATTCAGCAGTAGGCTAGGTGGTGTGTGGTCTGATTCAGCAGTAGACTAGGTGGTGTGTGGTCTGATTCCGCAGTAGGCTAGGTGGTGTGTGGTCTGATTCCGCAGTAGGCAAGGTGGTGTGTGGTTTGCTTCAGCAGTAGGCTAGATGTTGTGTGGTCTGATTCAGCAGTAGGCTAGGTGGTGCGTGGTCTGATTCAGCAGTAGGCTAGGTGGTGTGTCGTCCGATTCAGCAGTAGGCTAGGTGGTGTGTGGTCTGATTCAGCAGTAGGCTAGGTGGTGTGTGGTCTGATTCCGCAGTAGGCTAGGTGGTGTGTGGTCTGATTCCGCAGTAGGCTGGGTGATGTGTGGTAAGATTCAGCAGTAGGCTAGATGTTGTGTGGTCTGATTCAGCAGTAGGCTAGGTGGATGTGTGGTCTGATTCAGCAGTAGGCTAGGTGGTGTGTCGTCTGATTCAGCAGTAGGCTAGGTGTTGTGTGGTCTGATTTAGCAGTAGGCTAGTTGGTGTGTGGTCTGATTCAGCAGTAGGCTTGGTGGTGTGTGGTCTGATTCCGCAGTAGGCTGGGTGATGTGTGGTAAGATTCAGCAGTAGGCTAGATGTTGTGTGGTCTGATTCAGCAGTAGGCTAGGTGGATGTGTGGTCTGATTCAGCAGTAGGCTAGGTGGTGTGTCGTCTGATTCAGCAGTAGGCTAGGTGTTGTGTGGTCTGATTTAGCAGTAGGCTAGTTGGTGTGTGGTCTGATTCAGCAGTAGGCTAGGTGGTGTGTCGTCTGATTCAGCAGTAGGCTAGATGTTGTGTGGTCTGATTCAGCAGTAGGCTAGGTGGTGCGTGGTCTGATTCAGCAGTAGGCTAGGTGGTGTGTCGTCCGATTCAGCAGTAGGCTAGGTGGTGTGTGGTCTGATTCAGCAGTAGGCTAGTTGGTGTGTGGTCTGATTCAGCAGTAGGCTAGGTGGATGTGTGGTCTGATTCAGCAGTAGACTAGGTGGTGTGCGGTCTGATTTAGCAGTAGACTAGGTGGTGTGTGGTCTGATTCAGCAGTAGGCTAGGTGGTGTGTGATCTGATTCAGTAGTAGGCTAGGTGGTGTGTGGTCTGATTCAGCAGTAGGCTAGGTGGTTTGTGGTCTGATTCAGCAGTAGGCTAGTTGGTGTGTGGTCTGATTCCGCAGTAGGCTAGGTGGTGTGTGGTTTGATTCAGCAGTAGGCTAGATGTTGTGTGGTCTGATTCAGCAGTAGGCTAGATGTTGTGTGGTCTGATTCAGCAGTAGACAAGGTGGTGTGTGGTCTGATTCAGCAGTAGGCTCGGTGGTGTGTGGTCTGATTCAGCAGTAGGCTAGGTGGTGTGTGGTCTGATTCCGCAGTAGGCTAGGTGGTGTGTGGTCTGATTCCGCAGTAGGCTGGGTGATGTGTGGTAAGATTCAGCCGTAGGCTAGATGTTGTGTGGTCTGATTCAGCAGTAGGCTAGGTGGATGTGTGGTCTGATTCAGCAGTAGGCTAGGTGGTGTGTTGTCTGATTCAGCAGTAGGCTAGGTGTTGTGTGGTCTGATTTAGCAGTAGGCTAGTTGGTGTGTGGTCTGATTCAGCAGTAGGCTTGGTGGTGTGTCGTCTGATTCAGCAGTAGGCTAGGTGTTGTGTGGTCTGATTTAGCGGTAGACTAGGTGTTGTGTGGTCTGATTCAGCAGTAGGCTTGGTGGTGTGTCGTCTGATTCAGCAGTAGGCTAGTTGGTGTGTGGTCTGATTCAGCAGTAGGCTACGTGGTGTGTGGTATGATTCAGCAGTAGACTAGGTGGTGTGTGGTCTGATTCCGCAGTAGGCTAGGTGGTGTGTGGTCTGATTCAGTAGTAGACAAGGTGATGTGTGGTCTGATTCCGCAGTAGGCTAGTTGGTGTGTGGTCTGATTCCGCAGTAGGATAGGTGGTGTGTGGTCTGATTCCGCAGTAGGCTAGGTGGTGTGTGGTTTGATTCAGCAGTAGGCTAGATGTTGTGTGGTCTGATTCAGCAGTAGGCTAGGTGGTTTGTGGTCTGATTCAGCAGTAGGCTAGTTGGTGTGTGGTCTGATTCCGCAGTAGGATAGGTGGTGTGTGGTCTGATTCCGCAGTAGGCTAGGTGGTGTGTGGTTTGATTCAGCAGTAGGCTAGATGTTGTGTGGTCTGATTCAGCAGTAGGCTAGATGTTGTGGGGTCTGATTCAGCAGTAGACAAGGTGGTGTGTGGTCTGATTCAGCAGTAGGCTCGGTGGTGTGTGGTCTGATTCAGCAGTAGGCTAGGTGGTGTGTGGTCTGATTCCGCAGTAGGCTAGGTGGTGTGTGGTCTGATTCCGCAGTAGGCTGGGTGATGTGTGGTAAGATTCAGCAGTAGGCTAGATGTTGTGTGGTCTGATTCAGCAGTAGGCTAGGTGGATGTGTGGTCTGATTCAGCAGTAGGCTAGGTGGTGTGTCGTCTGATTCAGCAGTAGGCTAGGTGTTGTGTGGTCTGATTTAGCAGTAGGCTAGTTGGTGTGTGGTCTGATTCAGCAGTAGGCTAGGTGGTGTGTCGTCTGATTCAGCAGTAGGCTAGGTGTTGTGTGGTCTGATTTAGCGGTAGACTAGGTGTTGTGTGGTCTGATTTAGCAGTAGGCTAGTTGGTGTGTGGTCTGATTCAGCAGTAGGCTACGTGGTGTGTGGTATGATTCAGCAGTAGACTAGGTGGTGTGTGGTCTGATTCCGCAGTAGGCTAGGTGGTGTGTGGTCTGATTCAGTAGTAGACAAGGTGATGTGTGGTCTGATTCCGCAGTAGGCTAGGTGGTGTGTTGTCTGATTCCGCAGTAGGCGAGGTGGTGTGTGGTTTGATTCAGCAGTAGGCTAGGTGGTGTGTGGTCTGATTCAGCAGTAGACTAGGTGGTGTGTGGTCTGATTCCGCAGTAGGCTAGGTGGTGTGTGGTCTGATTCAGCAGTAGGCTACTTGTTGGGTGGTCTGATTCATAGGTAGACTAGGTGTTTTGTGGTCTGATTCAGCGGTAGACTAGGTGTTGTGTGGTCTGATTTAGCAGTAGGCTAGGTGGTGTGTGGTCTGATTCAGCAGTAGGCTAGTTGGTGTGTCGTCTGATTCAGCAGTAGGCTAGGTGGTGTGTGGTCTGATTCAGCAGTAGACTATGTGGTGTGTGGTCTGATTCAGCAGTAGACTAGGTGGTGCGTGGTCTGATTCAGCAGTAGGCTAGTTGGTGTGTGGTCTGATTCAGCAGTAGGCTAGTTGGTGTGTGGTCTGATTCAGCAGTAGGCTAGGTGGTGTGTGGTCTGATTCAGCAGTAGGCTAGGTGTTGTGTGGTCTGATTCATAGGTAGACTAGGTGTTTTGTGGTCTGATTCAGCGGTAGACTAGGTGTTGTGTGGTCTGATTTAGCAGTAGGCTAGGTGGTGTGTGGTCTGATTCAGCAGTAGGCTAGTTGGTGTGTGGTCTGATTCAGCAGTAGGCTAGGTGGTGTGTGGTCTGATTCAGCAGTAGACTAGGTGGTGTGTGGTCTGATTCAGCAGTAGGCTAGGTGGTGTGTGATCTGATTCAGCAGTAGGCTAGGTGGTGTGTCGTCTGATTCAGCAGTAGGCTAGGTGGTGTGTGGTCTGATTCAGCAGTAGACTAGGTGGTGTGTGGTCTGATTCCACAGTAGGCTAGGTGGTGTGTGGTCTGGTTCAGCAGTAGACAAGGTGATGTGTGGTCTGATTCCGCAGTAGGCTAGGTGGTGTGTGGTCTGATTCAGCAGTAGGCTAGGTGGTGTGTGGTCTGATTCAGCAGTAGACTAGGTGTTGTGTGGTCTGATTCAGAAGTAGTTTAGGTGGTGTGTGGTCTGATTCAGCAGTAGGCTAGTTGGTGTGTGGGCTGATTCAGCAGTAGGCTAGTTGGTGTGATGTCTGATTCAGCAGTAGGCTAGGTGTTGTGTGGTCTGATTCCGCAGTAGGCTGGGTGATGTGTGGTAAGATTCAGCAGTAGGCTAGATGTTGTGTGGTCTGATTCAGCAGTAGGCTAGGTGGATGTGTGGTCTGATTCAGCAGTAGGCTAGGTGGTGTGTCGTCTGATTCAGCAGTAGGCTAGGTGTTGTGTGGTCTGATTTAGCAGTAGGCTAGTTGGTGTGTGGTCTGATTCAGCAGTAGGCTTGGTGGTGTGTCGTCTGATTCAGCAGTAGGCTAGGTGTTGTGTGGTCTGATTTAGCGGTAGACTAGGTGTTGTGTGGTCTGATTTAGCAGTAGGCTAGTTGGTGTGTGGTCTGATTCAGCAGTAGGCTACGTGGTGTGTGGTATGATTCAGCAGTAGACTAGGTGGTGTGTGGTCTGATTCCGCAGTAGGCTAGGTGGTGTGTGGTCTGATTCAGTAGTAGACTAGGTGTTGTGTGGTCTGATTCAGAAGTAGTTTAGGTGGTGTGTGGTCTGATTCAGCAGTAGGCTAGTTGGTGTGTGGTCTGATTCAGCAGTAGGCTAGTTGGTGTGTGGTCTGATTCCGCAGTAGGATAGGTGGTGTGTGGTCTGATTCCGCAGTAGGCTAGGTGGTGTGTGGTTTGATTCAGCAGTAGGCTAGATGTTGTGTGGTCTGATTCAGCAGTAGGCTAGATGTTGTGTGGTCTGATTCAGCAGTAGACAAGGTGGTGTGTGGTCTGATTCAGCAGTAGGCTCGGTGGTGTGTGGTCTGATTCAGCAGTAGGCTAGGTGGTGTGTGGTCTGATTCCGCAGTAGGCTCGGTGGTGTGTGGTCTGATTCCGCAGTAGGCTGGGTGATGTGTGGTAAGATTCAGCAGTAGGCTAGATGTTGTGTGGTCTGATTCAGCAGTAGGCTAGGTGGATGTGTGGTCTGATTCAGCAGTAGGCTAGGTGGTGTGTCGTCTGATTCAGCAGTAGGCTAGGTGTTGTGTGGTCTGATTTAGCAGTAGGCTAGTTGGTGTGTGGTCTGATTCAGCAGTAGGCTAGGTGGTGTGTCGTCTGATTCAGCAGTAGGCTAGGTGTTGTGTGGTATGATTCAGCAGTAGACTAGGTGTTGGTGTGGTCTGATTTAGCAGTAGGCTAGTTGGTGTGTGGTCTGATTCAGCAGTAGGCTACGTGGTGTGTGGTATGATTCAGCAGTAGACTAGGTGGTGTGTGGTCTGATTCCGCAGTAGGCTAGGTGGTGTGTGGTCTGATTCAGTAGTAGACAAGGTGATGTGTGGTCTGATTCCGCAGTAGGCTAGGTGGTGTGTTGTCTGATTCCGCAGTAGGCGAGGTGGTGTGTGGTTTGATTCAGCAGTAGGCTAGTTGGTGTGTGGTCTGATTCAGCAGTAGGCTTGGTGGTGTGTCGTCTGATTCCGCAGTAGGCTAGGTGTGTGTGGTCTGATTTAGCGGTAGACTAGGTGTTGTGGTCTGATTTAGCAGTAGGCTAGTTGGTGTGTGGTCTGATTCAGCAGTAGGTACGTGGTGGTGGTATGATTCAGCAGTAGACTAGGTGGTGTGTGGTCTGATTCCGCAGTAGGCTAGGTGGTGTGTGGTCTGATTCAGTAGTAGACAAGGTGATGTGTGGTCTGATTCCGCAGTAGGCTAGGTGGTGTGTGGTCTGATTCAGCAGTAGGCTAGGTGGTTTGTGGTCTGATTCAGCAGTAGGCTAGTTGGTGTGTGGTCTGATTCCGCAGTAGGATAGGTGGTGTGTGGTCTGATTCCGCAGTAGGCTAGGTGGTGTGTGGTTTGATTCAGCAGTAGGCTAGATGTTGTGTGGTCTGATTCAGCAGTAGACTAGGTGGTGTGTGGTCTGATTCAGCAGTAGGCTAGGTGGTGTGTGATCTGATTCAGCAGTAGGCTCGGTGGTGTGTGGTCTGATTCAGCAGTAGGCTAGGTGGTGTGTGGTCTGATTCCGCAGTAGGCTCGGTGGTGTGTGGTCTGATTCGCAGTAGGCTGGGTGATGTGTGGTAAGATTCAGCAGTAGGCTAGATGTTGTGTGGTCTGATTCAGCAGTAGGCTAGGTGGATGTGTGGTCTGATTCAGCAGTAGGCTAGGTGGTGTGTCGTCTGATTCAGCAGTAGGCTAGGTGTTGTGTGGTCTGATTTAGCAGTAGGCTAGTTGGTGTGTGGTCTGATTCAGCAGTAGGCTAGGTGGTGTGTCGTCTGATTCAGCAGTAGGCTAGGTGTTGTGTGGTCTGATTTAGCGGTAGACTAGGTGTTGTGTGGTCTGATTTAGCAGTAGGCTAGTTGGTGTGTGGTCTGATTCAGCAGTAGGCTACGTGGTGTGTGGTATGATTCAGCAGTAGACTAGGTGGTGTGTGGTCTGATTCCGCAGTAGGCTAGGTGGTGTGTGGTCTGATTCAGTAGTAGACAAGGTGATGTGTGGTCTGATTCCGCAGTAGGCTAGGTGGTGTGTTGTCTGATTCCGCAGTAGGCGAGGTGGTGTGTGGTTTGATTCAGCAGTAGGCTAGGTGGTGTGTGGTCTGATTCAGCAGTAGACTAGGTGGTGTGTGGTCTGATTCCGCAGTAGGCTAGGTGGTGTGTGGTCTGATTCAGCAGTAGGCTACTTGTTGGGTGGTCTGATTCATAGGTAGACTAGGTGTTTTGTGGTCTGATTCAGCGGTAGACTAGGTGTTGTGTGGTCTGATTTAGCAGTAGGCTAGGTGGTGTGTGGTCTGATTCAGCAGTAGGCTAGTTGGTGTGTCGTCTGATTCAGCAGTAGGCTAGGTGGTGTGTGGTCTGATTCAGCAGTAGACTATGTGGTGTGTGGTCTGATTCAGCAGTAGACTAGGTGGTGCGTGGTCTGATTCAGCAGTAGGCTAGTTGGTGTGTGGTCTGATTCAGCAGTAGGCTAGTTGGTGTGTGGTCTGATTCAGCAGTAGGCTAGGTGGTGTGTGGTCTGATTCAGCAGTAGGCTAGGTGTTGTGTGGTCTGATTCATAGGTAGACTAGGTGTTTTGTGGTCTGATTCAGCGGTAGACTAGGTGTTGTGTGGTCTGATTTAGCAGTAGGCTAGGTGGTGTGTGGTCTGATTCAGCAGTAGGCTAGTTGGTGTGTGGTCTGATTCAGCAGTAGGCTAGGTGGTGTGTGGTCTGATTCAGCAGTAGACTAGGTGGTGTGTGGTCTGATTCAGCAGTAGGCTAGGTGGTGTGTGATCTGATTCAGCAGTAGGCTAGGTGGTGTGTCGTCTGATTCAGCAGTAGGCTAGGTGGTGTGTGGTCTGATTCAGCAGTAGACTAGGTGGTGTGTGGTCTGATTCCACAGTAGGCTAGGTGGTGTGTGGTCTGGTTCAGCAGTAGACAAGGTGATGTGTGGTCTGATTCCGCAGTAGGCTAGGTGGTGTGTGGTCTGATTCAGCAGTAGGCTAGGTGGTGTGTGGTCTGATTCAGCAGTAGACTAGGTGTTGTGTGGTCTGATTCAGAAGTAGTTTAGGTGGTGTGTGGTCTGATTCAGCAGTAGGCTAGTTGGTGTGTGGTCTGATTCAGCAGTAGGCTAGTTGGTGTGATGTCTGATTCAGCAGTAGGCTAGGTGTTGTGTGGTCTGATTCAGCAGTAGGCTAGGTGGTGTGTGGTCTGATTCAGAAGTAGGCTAGGTGGTGTGTCATCTGATTCAGCAGTAGGCTAGGTGTTGTGTGGTCTGATTCAGCAGTAGGCTAGTTGGTGTGATGTCTGATTCAGCAGTAGGCTAGGTGTTGTGTGGTCTGATTCAGCAGTAGGCTAGGTGGTGTGTGGTCTGATTCAGAAGTAGGCTAGGTGGTGTGTGATCTGATTCAGCAGTAGGCTAGGTGGTGTGTCGTCTGATTCAGCAGTAGGCTAGGTGGTGTGTGGTCTGATTCAGCAGTAGACTAGGTGGTGTGTGGTCTGATTCCACAGTAGGCTAGGTGGTGTGTGGTCTGATTCAGCAGTAGACAAGGTGATGTGTGGTCTGATTCCGCAGTAGGCTAGGTGGTGTGTGGTCTGATTCAGCAGTAGGCTAGGTGGTGTGTGGTCTGATTCAGCAGTAGACTATGTGTTTTGTGGTCTGATTCAGCGGTAGACTAGGTGTTTTGTGGTCTGATTTAGCAGTATGCTAGGTGGTGTGTGGTCTGATTCAGCAGTAGGCTAGGTGGTGTGTGGTCTGATTCAGCAGTAGGCTAGGTGGTGTGTGGTCTGATTCAGCAGTAGGCTACTTGTTGGGTGGTCTGATTCATAGGTAGACTAGGTGTTTTGTGGTCTGATTCAGCGGTAGACTAGGTGTTGTGTGGTCTGATTTAGCAGTAGGCTAGGTGGTGTGTGGTCTGATTCAGCAGTAGGCTAGTTGGTGTGTCGTCTGATTCAGCAGTAGGCTAGGTGGTGTGTGGTCTGATTCAGCATTAGACTAGGTGGTGTGTGGTCTGATTCAGCAGTAGACTAGGTGGTGCGTGGTCTGATTCAGCAGTAGGCTAGTTGGTGTGTGGTCTGATTCAGCAGTAGGCTAGTTGGTGTGTGGTCTGATTCAGCAGTAGGCTAGGTGGTGTGTGGTCTGATTCAGCAGTAGGCTAGGTGTTGTGTGGTCTGATTCATAGGTAGACTAGGTGTTTTGTGGTCTGATTCAGCGGTAGACTAGGTGTTGTGTGGTCTGATTTAGCAGTAGGCTAGGTGGTGTGTGGTCTGATTCAGCAGTAGGCTAGTTGGTGTGTGGTCTGATTCAGCAGTAGGCTAGGTGGTGTGTGGTCTGATTCAGCAGTAGACTAGGTGGTGTGTGGTCTGATTCAGCAGTAGGCTAGGTGGTGTGTGATCTGATTCAGCAGTAGGCTAGGTGGTGTGTCGTCTGATTCAGCAGTAGGCTAGGTGGTGTGTGGTCTGATTCAGCAGTAGACTAGGTGGTGTGTGATCTGATTCCACAGTAGGCTAGGTGGTGTGTGGTCTGATTCAGCAGTAGACAAGGTGATGTGTGGTCTGATTCCGCAGTAGGCTAGGTGGTGTGTGGTCTGATTCAGCAGTAGGCTAGGTGGTGTGTGGTCTGATTCAGCAGTAGACTAGGTGTTGTGTGGTCTGATTCAGAAGTAGTTTAGGTGGTGTGTGGTCTGATTCAGCAGTAGGCTAGTTGGTGTGTGGTCTGATTCAGCAGTAGGCTAGTTGTTGGGTGGTCTGATTCATAGGTAGACTAGGTGTTTTGTGGTCTGATTCAGCGGTAGACTAGGTGTTGTGTGGTCTGATTTAGCAGTAGGCTAGGTGGTGTGTGGTCTGATTCAGCAGTAGGCTAGTTGGTGTGTCGTCTGATTCAGCAGTAGGCTAGGTGGTGTGTGGTCTGATTCAGCAGTAGACTAGGTGGTGTGTGGTCTGATTCAGCAGTAGACTAGGTGGTGCGTGGTCTGATTCAGCAGTAGGCTAGTTGGTGTGTGGTCTGATTCAGCAGTAGGCTAGTTGGTGTGTGGTCTGATTCAGCAGTAGGCTAGGTGGTGTGTGGTCTGATTCAGCAGTAGGCTAGGTGTTGTGTGGTCTGATTCATAGGTAGACTAGGTGTTTTGTGGTCTGATTCAGCGGTAGACTAGGTGTTGTGTGGTCTGATTTAGCAGTAGGCTAGGTGGTGTGTGGTCTGATTCAGCAGTAGGCTAGTTGGTGTGTGGTCTGATTCAGCAGTAGGCTAGGTGGTGTGTGGTCTGATTCAGCAGTAGGCTAGGTGGTGTGTGGTCTGATTCAGCAGTAGACTAGGTGGTGTGTGATCTGATTCCACAGTAGGCTAGGTGGTGTGTGGTCTGATTCAGCAGTAGACAAGGTGATGTGTGGTCTGATTCCGCAGTAGACTAGGTGGTGTGTGATCTGATTCCACAGTAGGCTAGGTGGTGTGTGGTCTGATTCAGCAGTAGACAAGGTGATGTGTGGTCTGATTCCGCAGTAGGCTAGGTGGTGTGTGGTCTGATTCAGCAGTAGGCTAGGTGGTGTGTGGTCTGATTCAGCAGTAGACTAGGTGTTGTGTTTTCTGATTCAGAAGTAGTTTAGGTGGTGTGTGGTCTGATTCAGCAGTAGGCTAGTTGGTGTGTGGTCTGATTCAGCAGTAGGCTAGTTGGTGTGATGTCTGATTCAGCAGTAGGCTAGGTGTTGTGTGGTCTGATTCAGCAGTAGGCTAGGTGGTGTGTGGTCTGATTCAGAAGTAGGCTAGGTGGTGTGTCATCTGATTCAGCAGTAGGCTAGGTGTTGTGTGGTCTGATTCAGCAGTAGGCTAGTTGGTGTGATGTCTGATTCAGCAGTAGGCTGGTGTTGTGTGGTCTGATTCAGCAGTAGGCTAGGTGGTGTGTGGTCTGATTCAGAAGTAGGCTAGGTGGTGTGTGATCTGATTCAGCAGTAGGCTAGGTGGTGTGTCGTCTGATTCAGCAGTAGGCTAGGTGGTGTGTGGTCTGATTCAGCAGTAGACTAGGTGGTGTGTGGTCTGATTCCACAGTAGGCTAGGTGGTGTGTGGTCTGATTCAGCAGTAGACAAGGTGATGTGTGGTCTGATTCCGCAGTAGGCTAGGTGGTGTGTGGTCTGATTCAGCAGTAGGCTAGGTGGTGTGTGGTCTGATTCAGCAGTAGACTATGTGTTTTGTGGTCTGATTCAGCGGTAGACTAGGTGTTTTGTGGTCTGATTTAGCAGTAGGCTAGGTGGTGTGTGGTCTGATTCAGCAGTAGGCTAGTTGGTGTGTGGTCTGATTCAGCAGTAGGCTAGGTGGTGTGTGGTCTGATTCAGCAGTAGGCTAGTTGGTGTGTGATCTGATTCAGCAGTAGGCTAGGTGGTTTGTGGTCTGATTCAGCAGTAGACTAGGTGGTGTGTGGTCTGATTCAGCAGTAGGCTAGGTGGTGTGTGATCTGATTCAGCAGTAGGCTAGGTGGTGTGTGGTCTGATTCAGCAGTAGGCTAGGTGGTGTGTGGTCTGATTCAGCAGTAGACTAGGTGGTGTGTGGTCTGATTCCGCAGTAGGCTAGGTGGTGTGTGGTCTGATTCAGCAGTAGACAAGGTGGTGTGTGGTCTGATTCCGCAGTAGGCTTGGTGGTGTGTGGTCTGATTCCGCAGTAGGCGAGGTGGCGTGTGGTTTGATTCAGCAGTAGGCTAGATGTTGTGTGGTCTGATTCAGCAGTAGGCTAGGTGGTGTGTGGTCTGATTCAGCAGTAGGCTAGGTGGTGTGTGGTCTGATTCAGCAGTAGGCTAGGTGGTGTGTGATCTGATTCAGCAGTAGGCTAGATGTTGTGTGGTCTGATTCAGCAGTAGGCTAGATGTTGTGTGGTCTGATTCAGCAGTAGGCTAGATGTTGTTTGGTCTGATTCAGCAGTAGACTAGGTGTTGTGTGTGGTCTGATTCAGCAGTAGGCTAGGTGTTGTGTGGTCTGATTCAGCAGTAGGCTAGGTGTTGTGTGGTCTGAATCAGCAGTAGACTAGGTGGTGTGTGGTCTGATTCAGCGGTAGCCTAGGTGGTGTGTGGTCTAACTCAGAGGTAGGCTAGGTGGTGTGTGGTCTAACTCAGAGGTAGACTAGGTGTTGTGTGGTCTGATTCAGAGGTAGACTAGGTGTTGTGTGTGGTCTGATTCAGCAGTAGGCTAGGTGTTGTGTGGTCTGAATCAGCAGTAGACTAGGTGTTGTGTGGTCTGATTTAGCAGTAGGCTAGGTGGTGTGTGGTCTGATTCAGAGGTAGACTAGGTGTTGTGTGTGGTCTGATTCAGCAGTAGGCTAGGTGGTGTGTGGTCTGATTCAGCGGTAGACTAGGTGTTGTGTGGTCTGATTTAGCAGTAGGCTAGGTGGTGTGTGGTCTGATTCAGCAGTAGACTAGGTGGTGTGTGGTCTGATTCAGCATTAGACTAGGTGTTGTGTGGTCTGATTCAGAAGTAGGTTAGGTGGTGTGTGGTCTGATTCAGCAGTAGGCTAGGTGTTGTGTGGTCTGATTCAGCAGTAGGCTAGGTGTTGTGTGGTCTGATTCAGCAGTAGGCTAGGTGTTGTGTGGTCTGAATCAGCAGTAGACTAAGTGGTGTGTGGTCTGATTCAGAGGTAGACTAGGTGTTGTGTGGTCTGATTCAGCAGTAGACTAGGTGGTGTGTGGTCTGATTCTGCCGTAGGCTACGTGTTGTGTGGTCTGATTCCTAGGTAGACTAGGTGTTTTGTGGTCTGATTCAGCAGTAGAGTAGGTGGTGTGTGGTCTGATTCAGCAGTAGAGTAGGTGGTGTGTGGTCTGATTCAGCAGTAGAGTAGGTTGTAGTGTGGTCTGATTCAGCAGTAGAGTAGGTGGTGTGTGGTCTGATTCAGCAGTAGAGTAGGTGGTATATGGTCTGATTCAGCAGTAGAGTAGGTGGTGTGTGGTCTGATTCAGCAGTAGGCTAGGTGGTGTGTGGTCGGATTCAGCAGTAGAGTAGGTGGTATATGGTCTGATTCAGCAGTAGAGTAGGTGGTGTGTGGTCTGATTCAGCAGTAGGCTAGGTGGTGTGTGGTCGGATTCAGCAGTAGGCTAGGTGGTGTGTGGTCTGATTCAGCAGTAGGCTAGGTGGTGTGTGGTCGGATTCAGCAGTAGGCTAGGTGGTGTGTGGTCTGATTCAGCAGTAGGCTAGGTGGTGTGTGGTCGGATTCAGCAGTAGGCTAGGTGGTGTGTGGTCTGATTCAGCAGTAGAGTAGGTGGTGTTGGTGTTGGTGTTGTGTGTTTTGTTGATGAGCCAAATTACTACTTGTTTAATAATTTCTCACACGTGTTTTCCACCTTTAACTACAGATGGTGTGACAAACCGACCATCAACTATTTTAATAATCTCATATACCCACACACACCCTCCAGCTACACACACATGTGCCAGCTACACACACACACACACACACACACACACACACACACACACACACACACACACACACACACACACACACACACACACACACACACACACACACACACACACACACACACACACACACACACACACCCTCCATCTACCCACACAGCCTCCAGCTACACACACACTCTCCAGCTACACACACATGTGCAAGCACACACACACACACACACACACACACACACACACACACACACACACACACACACACACACACACACACACACACACACACACACACACACACACACACACACCCTCCAGCTACTCACACACCCTCCAGTTACACACACATGTGCCAGATACACACACACACACACACACCCTCCACCTACACACACACCCTCCACCTACACACACACCCTCCAGCTACACACATGTGCCAGCTACACACACACACACCATCCAGCTACACACACACCCTCCAGCTACACACACATGTGCCAGCTACACACACACACACCCTCCAGCTACATACACACCCTCCAGCTACACACACATGTGCCAGCTACACACACACATACCCTCCAGCTACGCACACACCCTCCAGCTACACACACACACACACACACCCTCCAGCTACACACACACCTTCCAGCTACACACACACCTGCCAGCTACTGAGTATATATTCTTTCTCCCATCCTTCCCCAATATGGCTCAACTGAAGGTATCTGTTCTGGAGCTTAATTTGCCTTGTCATGTCTTAGATTTCTCTGTCTACAGGTCCAAATGATGAGTGTCTGTGGATGTTGTGGACGGATGGGAGCCGTACTGTTCCTATCAATGTCGTGACTCATTTCGGCTTGTTTTCTCAGCGCAGGAAGTCTCAAGCTGCTCATTACAATCAGTGTTAACAGTCCCGGTTCATCCTGGTCTCCCGTTGAGTGTGTGTGTGTCAGAACCCCTCAGATCAGTCCCAGTCTCCTATTGAGAACAACAGGGATCGTTTTGTAGATTGAATATGGATTGATTGTGATTGCATGGGTTATGCATGAGTCTGATAATACATTTCCTGAAAATACTTAAATTAGAGGCTTTGTGTTTCGCAAACGCTGTCAAGATGTTTTAGGCATGCTTGGCTGTGCTGGTTCCCTCAGGGTGAAGAGATGCAACCTGTTCAACAGATAGTCTCGTAACAACAGCCTTTTGTTTTGTCCCAATTTGTTGTTACCTCAAGGAGAAATGATGTCTGGAGTAAAAACAAGAGGTGAAGCGTGACTATGAAGAATTTCGACCCTGACCTGGACTTTAGTCTCTTTATTGTATTATCCCTGTCAGGTTTTAAAATGCATATACCGTGTGTATATTCTATTTTCTGATCTGTCAAGTAAGCAATCAATCAATCACCCTGCCACCGTGCCACCATGCCACCCTGCGACCGTGCCACCCTGACTAGCCTATTACTTCACCACACTTCACCCCTGAGTTGACCAGTTACCCCTCAGAGATGATGTTTGTCTCAACATGCCTCACTGTACAGGCTAGTATGGCTCCCTCTCCAGTCACATCACCTCCCAAGTCTGCTCAACATCGTCGACCCTGGGAAGAACACGAGACAGGCAGAAAGACTTTGTAAAGTGATGACAGGTTTCAGATTGCCAGGTATATTGTCAGGTAGATTGCTAGGTAGATTGTCAGGTAGATTGTCAGGTAGATTGTCAGGTAGATTTCTAGGTAGATTGTCAGGTAGATTGTCAGGTAGATTGTCAGGTAGATTGTCAGGTAGATTACCAGGTAGATTGTCAGGTAGATTGTCAGGTAGATTGCTAGGTAGATTGTCAGGTAGATTGTCAGGTAGATTGTCAGGTAGATCGTCAGGTAGATTGCTAGGTAGATTGTCAGGTAGATTGTCAGGTAGAAGTCCCAGGTCTGATGAGTGATGACAGGTAGATTGTCAGGTACATTGTCAGGTAGATCTTCAGGTAGATTGCTAGGTAGATTGTCAGGTAGATTGTCAGGCAGATCATCAGGTAGTTTGCTAGGTAGATTGTCAGGTAGATTGTCAGGTAGATTGTCAGGTAGATTGCCAGGTAGATTGCCAGGTAGATTGTCAGGTAGAAGTACCAGATTTTGGATGGAGGCAGCGAAGAGAGGTGTACGAGTCTCTGAGTCAGTGGTGGTATGTGCTCTCAATTCCTTCTTATTTGGTTGGGAAACACAGAGCGGAGAAGCCAAGGGTATGCATTGTCCATGGCCGTCTGATGGGGGGTGACCTCTGTGGTGGGGAGATGCGGGAGTAAACTGTGGAGTTTTATACTGAGTTGTATAGGGCAGAACTGTGTGATCCTATCTGTGCTCAGGTCTTGTTTGCAAAACTCCTTAAGCTCTCTCTGGCACAGAGGAATGAAATGGAAATTCCTCTGTTGTCCCATGAACTGGCCGACGCCGTAACCCAGATGTCCCCCGGCCGTTCACTGGGGGTCGATGGACTCCCAGAGGAGTTTTATAAAAATTCTGTGAAATAATTGGACTGGACTTTTTTTGCATGTTGCGTGAATGCGTCGAGGTAGGAGAGTTGCAGATGAACTGCCGCCAGGTGGCTCTGACTCTCCTGCCCAGAAAGGTTCTAATGTGAACTTTGGACAGGTCTCTAGATCAAGAGAAGGCTTTTGAAAGAGTGGACCATGAGTATCTGTTTAATGTGACGTCTGTGTTTTTGGTTTAGAATTTCTTTTTTTGACCTGTGTGAAGCTGTTGTATGCTGGGGCGTCATGTATGGTCAAGGTGGGAGGGGGGCTCAGTAGGCCAGTCTGGGTGAAACGGGGCATTAGACAAGGATGCCCTCTATCGGGTTAGTTATCTACATTAGCCATTGAACCTTTTTTGGGCCTGCTACGCAGGAGATTGCAGGGAGTGTGCTGGACAGGCATGGTTGTGTTGACAGGCCAGCGTGTGCCGATGACGTTTCTGAGATGGTCAGGGATGGTAAGAATATGCAGGCACAGAGACAAGTCTGAAGGTGTACGAGGGAGCTTCATCAGCTAAAGTAAACTGGGGCAAGAGCAAAGCTCTGTTATGTGGGGCATGGGGGGATAGGGCCCATCCTCCACTTCCATGGGGTTTGCAGTGGGGTTGTGAAGGGCTTAAAATGTTGGGCATGTAGCTGGCCTCGGAGAGGTGGGTCAGGAAGAACTGGGAGGGGCTGTAACAGGCAGTGGTGTCAAGACTGGCCAGGTGGAGCTGGCTCCTGTCCCAAGTGTCATATAGCGGGAGGGGGCTGATAATCAACAACCTGGTGGCATCTTCCCTGTGGCATAAACTGGCTGTCCTCAACCCCCCTGCCTGTCTGCTTGCAGACTTGCAACGCAAGCTGGTGGACTTTTTTTGGTCGGCCATCACTGGCTGAGGGCGGCAGTGTTGTACATGACCGTCCACGAAGGAGGACAGGGCCTGGTGGAACTGAAGAGCAGGGTGGCTGCTTTCCGACTAAAGGCAGTGCAGAGCCTGCTGTTCCATACTCATGTCGGCTGGAGGGTTGCCGAGGAGAGCTGGCGGATTAGGGTTGGACCGGCAGCTGTTCCTCATGAAGCTGTAGAAGCTGAGTACAGCAGGTCTCTCAGATGTTTACTCTGCAGTGCTGAGGGACTGACAGCTGCTAAGGCCCACATGAGAAGGGGGTGTGGAGCCTGGGCTGTGGGTGTTGGAGGAGCCTATCTTCCACAACCCAGCCATCCCTTTGAGATCGGTTCAGTCGGCCACCCTGCAGAGGCAACTGATGGTAGTGGGTTTACTAAGGCTGGATGACCAACGACTGCTGGGAGAGGAGGGGTGGAAAACCCCGGAAGTCCTGGCACAACAAACAGGAATAACGTCTCTTAGGCTGCTGGAGAGATTCCTGGAGGAGGTCCAGGAGGCACTGTCGGAGCCGGTAAGGGGGGGGTGTTTGAGAGGCCAAAGGGGGAGGGGCAACCAATGTTTCCACCACTGTAGGTGTAGACTGGAGACTGGCAAGGGGTCTGGAGGACTTGTTAGATTTTAACACTCCGAGCCCGGGGGAGTTTGAAGGGGTGGGAGGTAAAGCCCTCTACAACCTCTGCATTAAGGTGAGGAACATTAGGAGCCTAACAAGTGAAGGCACATCAGTGGCAGGGGATATGTGGGGAGGAGAATATGGTGGGTTTTAGATGGAGGGGGCACTACAAACCCCCAGTATTAAAGAGGTCAGGGGACCTCCAGTGGAGGGTTCTTCATGGAGCCTGGCCACTAACAGCTGGTTGGTACGGATTGAACTGGGAATCGGGCAGGGGTGTCCTATGTTATGAGATAAACTGTGATTCATGTGTTTTCTGTGTGCACCAGGTTAATGCCATTAATGTCTCTGTTGGAATGTCTGTGCGAGAGGTTGTGGGTGGATTTTACTGTTGGGATGTTTATAATGGGGTACAGGTATTCAAATATAGAAAAGGCCAAATGTGTTTTGTTGAATTTTCTGTGTGCACAGGCAAAGTTGGCTATTTGGCTAACGAGGAGGAACAAGGTCAAAGGTGGGGGATAACATACCCTTTACTATTATTTAACCTCTTGAATCTAGGGGGCACTATTTTTATGTTTGGAAAAATAACGTTCCCAAAGTAAATGGCCTATTTCTCAGGACCAGACGCTAGAATATGCATATAATTGACAGATTAGGATCAAAAACACTCTAAATTTCCAAAACTGTCAAAATATTGTCTGGGAGTATAACAGAACTGATATTGCAGGCGAAACCTTGAGAAAAATCAAACCAGGAAGTGGCTTCTATTTTGAAAACTCCATGTTCCATAGACTCCCATTGCTCCATTTAAAGGGATATCAACCACATTCCTTTTTCCTATCGCTTCCTCAAGGTGTCAACAGTCTTCAGACACAGTTACAGGCTTTGATTTTGAAGAATGAGCGTGAACGACCACATTGCGTAAGTGGATAGGTGGGGGCTCTCAGAATCAATTGTGCGCAAAAGAGAAAGGGGGCCATTGTTACTCCCGGTCCTGGTGAAAAGCCAACTGTCCCGGTTGATATTTTCTCAAATAGATATTTGAAAAACACCCTGAGGATTGATTATAAAAAACGTCTGACATGTTTCTGTGGACATTATGGACATAATTTGGAAGTTTTGTCTGCGTTGTTGTGTCCGCTTGGGAATAACGCACCAAACTAACGGAGGTATTTGGATATAAAAAATATCTTTATGGAACATAAGGAACATTTGTTGTCTAACTGGGAGTCTCGTGAGTGAAAACATCCGAAGATCATCAAAGGTAAACGATTAATTTGATTGCTTTTCTGATTTTCGTGACCAAGTTACCTGATGCTAAGTGTACTTATTGTTTTGTCGAGCGATCGATAAAGTTACACAAAGGCTTGTGTTGCTTTCGCTGTAAAGCATAATTTCAAAATCTGAGACGACAGGTGGATTAACAAAAGGCTAAGCTGTGTTTTACAATATTGCACTTGTGATTTCATGAATATGAATATTTTCTAGTAATATTTTTTGACTGTGGCGCTGTGCTATTCAGCAATGCTGATGACAATTATCCCGGATCTGGTATGGGTGGTTGGGATGGTCTCTGTGCGTTGAATTTGAGTTCTGTAAAATGATAAAACGTGTGGAGATGTTTCAGGAGATGTGGTGTGTTGGGGGGAGGTCTGTCTGTATAGCTGGGGAAGATGTTTTGGATATTTGGCTGTAGAGTTTTGTGATATGTTGTGTTTTGTTTCATGTGGAAGAGGGAAAGGTGAGTATGGTAAATGTATGCAGTACAGGATATATTTTGTTTTTTTATTTTAAGATGGGGTGGTGTGTTTTTAATAAAATGAGAATGTTTCATTAAAGAGACAAAAAGTCAAAAGTCTCTCTCTCTCTCTCTCTCTCGATCTCTCTTTCTCACTATCTCTCTCTTTCTCTCTCTCGCTCTCTCACTCTATCTCTCTCTTTATCTTTCGCTCTCTCTCTCCATCGCTCTTTCACTTTCTCTCTCTCTCTCTCTCTCTGTCTCTCTCTCTCTCTCTCTCTCTCTCTCTCTCTCTCTCTCTCTCTCTCCCTCCCTCTCTCTCTCTCTCACTATCCCTCTCTCTCTCGCTCTTTCTCTCACTCTCTCGCTCTCTTTCTATTTCTCTCCTCCCCCTCTTTCTCTCCCAGGCCAATACTCCTCTCTCCAACTCCCCTCACGCTGTTCCAGCAGCTGAGATGTAGACATACTTAAAGCTGGGTTTTATATGCTATTTCCACTCTATGAAGATGAAATAATACTTTGAAATTGTGAAAATGATGATGATGCCCTTTTAGTGTAAGAGCTGTTTGAAAACAAAACTGTTGGAATTTCAGCCTCTTTTAGTGGGATGAAGTCTTGGCCTGCCTGGTGACATCACCATTAGTTAGGCTCCTCCCATTAGGCCTCTCATTTAGACCACTCCCAGACAGTCCTAGCTACATTTTAGCTTGAGAAATTGCTTTTTTCTGAGAAGCTATTTTTGTTTCTTTTGACCATTTTAATTTAAAATATTCACAGTAAGGAACTTAATTGTTACCCAGAAATTATTTGATATTGAGATGGAAACGGCTGCATTGGACTGGAGGTGCCAGTTGGGCTGGGAGGGGAGGCTGGCTAGTTGATGCACTGTAACAGCTGTTGATGGTGGTGGATGTCGGTCCCTGCACCGCAGACCCAGTCCCAGGGAAGGAGCCTCCAGATGTGTTTTAGGCTGCTCATGCCTGTATCCCCAGGATGAAGCTCTATCTTGGATGGTAGTGCAAAAGCAATTAATTAACAACCTGCCTGTCATTAATGAGGAGAATGTTTTACCACTAGCTACAGGCTGTATGTGACTTTGTATGTATAAAGGCTGAAACCTATAGTACAGTATACAGTAAGAACACAAGAGAATACAGGATGAAATGATTCATCTATTGTGTGTCGTGTCTTTACTATCATTAACTGAAGACTGATAGTTTTTATCAAAGATTCTCTGTAATTAGTATTACGCGATCAACTGATTAATCATGTAACTAATTAACTAGGAAGTCTGGGTACCAAGGAAAAATATTCAGATTACAAGGTTATAATTTCCTAATATAACCTTTCAGATATTTTCGTATCTGATCCATAGTCTTCTGATTAATGAATTATTTACTTTACCTCACGTTAGTCTCATTCCAAACGTCGTAAATTGTTGGTTATCTGCACGAACCCAGTCCTCACTATGAGCCATCCATACATCAATTGTCTTAAATAATGTATTTATTACTAACTAAGTATTTCACAGAAATGCATAAACAAACAAACAAACAAGGTAAATGTGGTTACATGAAATGATAGGAGAATGTGCCCTCGTGGGTTAAACCGGCATGGTGGCTTGTTAGACAAAAGGGGAAGTGGGGGTCGACTAAGAAGTCACTACAGAGTGATAATTAGAACAATTGAAATGCTAATCATTTGCACATGAACGCTCACTCATTCGGGAACAATTGCAATCAATATATATATTTACGTTCAGTGTGTCGTCTTGATTGCTGGTGAAAAGTTAATTTATTTTGTAGAATGGTCCATCTCTCTCCCTCCCTCTCTCTCTCTGTCGTGGTTATAGTGGCTCGTTCAGAGTGACATTCACTAATTTAGTTATAGAATGGATGTTTCGGCAGTTGTCTTTCTTCGCGTTCAATGATACCGAATTCCTAGCTGCAGACTAGTAATTAATATCCAAGACTTGTTCTTATTCTGTCGGTATCGATAGTCTAAGAGTTTAACCACGTGATATGGTTAAAATATTCAGCAATGGTCTACAACCTTTGTCTTCCTAATGGAGAAAAACATGGTCTGCAACCTTTAGCTATCTCGTAGTTGAGGTAAGCTCGGTCTGCTGATCGAAAACCCAAGTGGGGGTTTTATTCGGAAGGGCTTAAAAAGGGCTGTCCCAAGAGGCCTGACACTAACTGGGCTCAGAGGCGGCCTCTGATTTAGTTCAAATCAAAAGGGAATTCTTATTTTTTTTAACCTTTATTTAACTAGGCAAGTCAGTTAAAGAACAAATTCTTATTTTCAATGACAGCCTAGGAACAGTGGGTTAACTGCCTGTTCAGGGGCAGAATGACAGATTTGTACCTTGTCAGCTCGGGGATTTGAACTTGCAACCTTTCGGCTACGCTGCCGCCCCATTAAACAGTCCAAAATCATATTATACAATTATACAAACAGTATCATACTCATTCATCTTATACAACAATTAGATGTAAACCTCATATCTGAGGCGATTATATAAACAGCGTTATGGTAATGTGGCCATACCGTCTCCCATGAGCTTCCCCAAGTTGTGACAAACGGACCAGTTCGTAGCTGGATTCTTCACCAATCTTTTATACTTTCTCCGGAACATGACATTTGTTCGTACCTCAAGTTCTGTGAGGTGGAAGGAATTTCTTTGATCTCCTTGAAAATGTACTCTCTCTATACTGTGTGTCCATGAGGAGAACCTCAGGAATTTACGATGTCTCTCTGACCACAGCAGCCTAGTTGAAGGAGGAAAGGGGGAGGCAGGGAGAGGGGGATGGGGCTTGCTATACCCAGAGGCCAACGTCATGACATGTGTTTTTTAACAATATAACGCAAAGCTATGAAGTCAGTCAGTTTTACTTTAAATGTAATTGTATCTATATTGTTTGGCTAACCTTGTTACAGGCCCCCCTCCCTCCCCCCAGTGCAGTGGTGTATTATAGCCTAACTGGTATTCTAGCTGGTACTCTCCCTGTGTGCCAGTGTGCGTGTCTCTCTCTCTCGTTACTGAGATTGCTGTAGTCTGCCTTCCTCCCATTGATTTAGCCCAGTGATGGATGGCTTTAATAAAGGTAGGTGCTGTATCCCCCAAAAATGAGCAGGATTGAGTAGCAACATCTGCATTTTGCTGGATAAACAGAGCAAGAGCCAGGAAGACTTGCTAAATAATGAAGCCCCCACCACACATGTCTCTCTCTCTGTATCTCTCTGTTTCTCTCTCTGTTTCTCTCTGTTTCTCTCTGTTTCTCTATGTTTCTCTCTGTTTCTCTCCCTGTTTCTCTCTGTTTCTCTCTCTGTTTCTCTCTCTGTTTCTCTCTCTGTTTCTCTCTGTTTCTCTTTGTTTCTCTCCCTGTTTCTCTCTGTTTCTCTCTCTGTTTCTCTCTCTGTTTCTCTCTCTGTCTCTCTCTGTTTCTCTCTCTGTTTCTCTCTGTTTCTCTCTGTTTCTCTCTTTCTCTCCCGCTCTCTCTCTCTCTCTGCTTCTCTCTCTCTCTCTCTCTCTCTCTCTCTCTCTCTCTCTCTCTCTCTCTCTCTCTCTCTCTCCCCCTCTCTCTCTCTGTTTCTCTCTCTCTCTCTCCCTCTCTTTCTCTCTCTCTGTTTCTCTCTCTCTCTCTCTCTCCCTCTGTTTCTCTCTGTCTCTCTCTCTCTCTCTCTCTATCTCTCTCTCTCTCAATTCAATTTAAATGATTTATTGGCATTGGAAACAAATGTTTACATTGCCAAAGCAAGTGAAAAAGAAAATAAACAAAAGTGTAATAAGCCAATAAAAAATCGACAGTAAACATTACACTCACAAAAGTTCCCGAAAGAACAAAGACAATTTAAACATGAATATGTCTATTTACAGTGTTGTAATGATTTGCAAATAGTTAAAGAACAAAATCTAGGTTGAATTTGCAATAGTGTTTGTTCTTCACTGGTTGCCCTTTTCTTGTGGCAACAGGTCACAAATCTTGCTGCTGTGACGACATGCTGTGGTATTTCACCCAATAGATATGGGAGTTTTTCAAAATTAGATTTTTTTTTCAAATTCTTTGTGGGTCTGTGTAATCTGAGGGAAATATAGAGGCGGGGGGGGCAATGCAAATAGTCTGGGTCACCATTTGATCAGAACTTCAGGAGTCTTATGGCTTTGGGGTAGAAGCTGTTAAAAAGCCTCTTGGACATTGACTTGGTGCTCTGGTACCTTGACTAGGTTAGCTAGAGTCTTTTGACAATTTGATAGAGGAATTCTAAATTCCTATGTATTTTGTAGCCAAAACCAAATTCGCACTCCTTTCTAGTTCATTAATGAGGTGTAAGTTCATTAATTATGCATGAAGTAGATCGAGACAAGTCTTAAAAGCCAGGTAAACAGCGTTTAATTCAAGTGAGTACTGACCCAAAATACACATTTCCACAGGTTATAAACTAAAAATGACATCATCAGTTTCCCACACTCTCTCCGATTCTCACAATAGCCCAGTGTTTTTAGGTCCGGAAATCTTCTTTTACTCCCCTCATAAAACTACATTCCAAACTGTCTAAAATATATACTTTTCTACACTAATGGAACACAACCCAAACATTCTTATCTGTCTGAAAAGCTATATCATCTCTCTCCCTTAAACCCGCAAGGTACAGACAATTAATTCGTTTTCCTTACATTTTCAGTAACAGCTTAACCAAGAGCCCATACATTTCATATCATAACATAATAGTATCAGAATAAAAGGTTTTAATCAGAAATGTATACATAATTAATGATTTCAACTATAATTTCCTCTAACACAACTTTTAGGTCCTTCCTCTGACACTGCCTAGGAAGCTTGAACCCAGTGATGTACTGAGCCATACGCACTACCCTCTGTCATGCCTTGCGGTCGGAGGCCGAGCAGTTGCCATTCACCATAGTGAAGTCAGATTATTTGTTATTGTTGTTAATTTGTGTGAGGGAATGCTGTCACCTCCAGGTAGGTGTTTGTCCCCCTGTGTGCTGAGAGTGTCAGGTTCTTGTCCAGTTCTGGCATTTAGGTCACCACAGACTATTACATGTCCCTGGTCCTGGAAATGGTTGATCTCCCCCTCTAGAATGGAGAAGCAGTCATCGTTGAAGTATGGGGACTCTATTGGGGTGATATACAGTAGGTAGCACTCATGAGGACATTTTTCTCTGTTGAGATCATTTCAAATGGTTGTTGATCCTCCGAAGTATGGGGATTCTACTGGTAGCACACATGGGCTATATAAATAAATTAGCTTGATTTGTTGGGAATAGTTTACTAAACTCTGCTACTCCTTGTGCTGTTGATTGTGCAGCTTGTTGGGAAAAGTTTGCTAAACTCTGCTACTCCTAGTGCTGATGAATGTGAAGCTTGTTGGGAACAGTTTACTAAACTCTGCTACTCCTAGTGCTGTTGAATGTGAAGCTTGTTGGGAACAGTTTGCTAAACTCTGCTACTCCTAGTGCTGTTGAATGTGAAGCTTGTTGGGAACAGTTTACTAAACTCTGCTACTCCTAGTGCTGTTGAATGTGAAGCTTGTTGGGAACAGTTTGCTAAACTCTGCTACTCCTAGTGCTGTTGAATGTGAAGCTTGTTGGGAACAGTTTACTAAACTCTGCTACTCCTAGTGCCCTGGATGGAAGCTTGTTGGGAACAGTTTGCTATACTGTGCTACTCCTAGAGCCCTGGATGGAAGCTTGTTGGGAACAGTTTGCTAAACTCTGCTATTCCTAGTGCCCTGGATGGAAGCTTGTTGGGAACAGTTTGCTAAACTCTGCTACTCCTAGTGCCCTGGATGGAAGCTTGTTGGGAACAGTTTGCTAAACTCTGCTACTCCTAGTGCCCTGGATGGAAGCTTGTTGGGAACAGTTTGCTAAACTCTGCTACTCCTAGAGCCCTGGATGGAAGCTTGTTTGGGAACAGTTTGCTAAACTCTGCTACTCCTAGTGCCCTGGATGGAAGCTTGTTGGGAACAGTTTGCTAAACTCTGCTACTCCTAGTGCCCTGGATGGAAGCTTGTTGGGAACAGTTTGCTAAACTCTGCTACTCCTAGAGCCCTGGATGGAAGCTTGTTTGGGAACAGTTTGCTAAACTCTGCTACTCCTAGTGCCCTGGATGGAAGCTTGTTGGGAACAGTTTGCTAAACTCTGCTACTCCTAGAGCCCTGGATGGAAGCTTGTTTGGGAACAGTTTGCTAAACTCTGCTACTCCTAGTGCCCTGGATGGAAGCAGTGGCATTACAGTATTAATGAAGCGTGTTACATAACACATCACAGGGCCTAGGCCAGCTCCCCTCAGACAAACTGTTCTGATACTAATAACGTCTGTTCTGTTGTCAGAGAAGTGTGTTCCTCCTCTTCTATCGTAGAACCTCTGGTGGTGCCAGCTTGATGAGAACACTGATGTCATCCCATCAGTAGGACTACAGTGTTTCTCTTGTTACAAGTTATCATTGAGTGGTTTCAGGTTTTGTATTGCAACGGAGGGGAGGTGGTTATTGTGTTGTTACTCTCTCCTTTCCCTCTCTTTGTTCTTTTGTTTTAACAAGTTATTTAGTGTTCCATTCAAACAGAGGTGCTTATCCTCTCTCTCTCTCTCTCTCTCTCTCTCTCTCTCTCTCTCTCTCTCTCTCTCTCTCTCTCTCTCTCTCTCTCTCTCTCTCTCTCTCTCTCTCTCTCTCTCTCTCCCACATGCCTCCTCTCCATGTTTGACTCTCTCCATGTTTGACTCTCTCAAACATGGAGTCCTTCTCTTATCTCTTTCCTCCTTCACCCCCTTATATCCTCCCTCTGTCTCTCTCTCCCTTGTCTGTCTGTCTGTCTGTATGTCTGTCTGTCTGTCTGTCTGTCTGTCTGTCTGTCTGTCATGTCTGTTGACTCTCTCTCCCTTGTCTGTCTGTCTGTCTGTCTGTCTCTATCTCCCTTGTCTGTCTGTCTGTCTTCTCTCCCTTGTCTGTCTGTCTGTCTGTCTGTCCTCTGTCTGTCTGTCTGTCTGTCCCTTGTCTGTCTGTCTGTCTGTCTGTCTGTCTGTCTGTCTGTCTGTCTGTCTGTCTGTCTCTCTCTCCCTTGTCTGTCTGTCTGTCTGTCTGTCTGTCTGTCTGTCTGTCTTTCTCTTCCTCTCTCGCTCTATATTTCTATTCCTCTCTCTCTTTCTTTCTCTCTCTCTCTGTTATTCTGTCTCTCTCCCTCTCACTCGCTCTCTCCCTCTTTCTCTTCTGTAATGTGGCCATTATATGCTCCAGGATGCTGTTCATGACATGTGAGTGGGTGAGGCATCATGAGATGTGATGGGTGAGGGGTGAGGCATCATGAGATGTGATGGGTGAGGTGATGAGGCTTCATGAGATGTGATGGGTGAGGTTGTGACCAGAGCCCTGTAGGTGCAGGTATAGCACCCCTCATAAGCCTGCTGTGGTAATCATCTCTGGGACAGTTATTTCTGTGGGAATCGTCTCCGGGACCGTCTGATCTGTGGTAAATGTCTACGGGACAATCTGACTTCTGGTAATTGTCTACGGGACAGTGCAATCCGTGGTAATCGTCTCTGGGACAGTCTAATCTGTGGTAATCATCTCTGGGACAGTCTAATCTGTGGCAATTGTCTCTGGGACAGTCTAATCTGTGGTAATCAACTCTGGGACAGTCTATTCTGTGGTACTCGTCTCTGGGACAGTCTAATCTGTGGCAATCGTCTCTGGGACAGTCTAATCTGTGGTAATCGTCTCTGGGACAGTCTGTTCTGTGGTAATCGTCTCTGGGACAGTCTAATCTGTGGTAATCATCTCTGGGACAGTCTGTTCTGTGGTAATCGTCTCTGGGACAGTCTAATCTGTGGTAATCATCTCTGGGACAGTCTGTTCTGTGGTAATCGTCTCTGGGACAGTCTAATCTGAGGCAATCGTCTCTGGGACAGTCTAATCTGTGGTAATCATCTCTGGGACAGTCTGTTCTGTGGTAATCGTCTCTGGGGCAGTCTGATCTGGGAGCTGATGGCACCAAGCTCCCATTAGGGCTTTGTCACTAACATTGCAGAGAAGTGAACTCTCTGTCTGTCGCTCTCTCTCACACACTGCATCCCTCTAACCCCTTCTCCTTCTCTCTCTCTCTCCCCTTCTCCTTCCTCTCTCTCCTCTTCTCCTTCTCTCTCCCTCCCTCTCTCTCTCTCTCTCTCTATCTCTCTCTCTACCCTCCCTTCTCCCTCCTCCCTTCTCCTTCTCTCTCCCTCTCTCTCTCTCACTCTCTCTCTCCCCTTCTCCCTCTCTCTCCCTCTGTTGGCATTTTACCTCAGTTTATCCCTGCTGAAGATGAAAAGGCAGAATAAGGTTGTGGCTGGCTGCTGTAAAGGCCTCTCAATGAGGGTTAGTGATTATCATTAATTCAATCTGGGGGACTTGTTAGTATCACCCTGACCTTTTTTTCCAGCCAAAATGAAGCGATACTATCAGTTATCAATCGTAATGAGCTGTTCTGCCCACCCACCAGCCAGAACACTGAGGATGCATTCCAAATCACACCATGTTCCCTAAAGGGAATAGTGTGCCATTTGGCACGCAAACAGACAACTAGCAAGGCAACATGGCAGCCCAGTGAAATAACAACATCTTGTTTGGTCCTGTGACACCATGTTACATAAGACCATAGACATAGAATCCATAGAATGGTTTTCGCCATTCAAATCAATGATTTAGCAATTACATCTACTTTTTCTACAGCATGCTTTGTTTTGTTCTTTAGGTCAAAATACAACACCTGATTGGTCGGTTGAGTCAAGCAACGCTACTTTACTCGTGTTGCTGTAAAAAGTCTGGCACTCTTCTATGCTTTGAGTTTACACCTGCCGAGACAGCCCAGTTAGCCCAGTTAACAGCGTTAAGACAGCCAGCATAAAGTTAGCTCAGTGGGTTACACCAAAACTAACAGCGTTGGTCCTTCTGTGGCTCAGTTGGTAGAGCATGGCGCTTGTAACGCCAGGGTAGTGGGTTCGATTCCCGGGACCACCCATACGTAGAATGTATGCACACATGACTGTAAGTCGCTTTGGATAAAAGCGTCAGCTAAATGGCATATATTATTATTATTATATTATTAAGACCAAAACTAACAGCATAAAGACCAAAACTAACAGCATAAAGACCAAAACTAACAGCGTAAAGACCAAAACTAACAGCATAAAGACCAAAACTAACAGTGTTAAGACCAAAACTAACAGCGTTAAGACCAAAACTAACAGCATAAAGACCAAAACTAACAGTGTAAAGACCAAAACTAACAGCGTAAAGACCAAAACTAACAGTGTAAAGACCAAAACTAACAGCATAAAGACCAAAACTAACAGTGTAAAGACCAAAACTAACAGTGTAAAGACCAAAACTAACAGTGTAAAGACCAAAACTAACAGTGTAAAGACCAAAACTAACAGCGTAAAGACCAAAACTAACAGAATAAAGACCAAAACTAACAGCATAAAGACCAAAACTAACAGTGTAAAGACCAAAACTAACAGTGTAAAGACCAAAACTAACAGTGTAAAGACCAAAACTAACAGTGTAAAGACCAAAACTAACAGCATAAAGACCAAAACTAACAGTGTTAAGACCAAAACTAACAGCATAAAGACCAAAACTAACAGTGTAAAGACCAAAACTAACAGTGTAAAGACCAAAACTAACAGCATAAAGACCAAAACTAACAGTGTAAAGACCAAAACTAACAGTGTTAAGACCAAAACTAACAGTGTTAAGACCAAAACTAACAGCGTAAAGACCAAAACTAAAAGAATAAAGACCAAAACTAACAGCATAAAGACCAAAACTAACAGTGTAAAGACCAAAACTAACAGTGTAAAGACCAAAACTAACAGTGTAAAGACCAAAACTAACAGTGTAAAGACCAAAACTAACAGCGTAAAGACCAAAACTAACAGTGTTAAGACCAAAACTAACAGCATAAAGACCAAAACTAACAGTGTTAAGACCAAAACTAACAGCATAAAGACCAAAACTAACAGTGTAAAGACCAAAACTAACAGCGTAAAGACCAAAACTAACAGCGTAAAGACCAAAACTAACAGCATAAAGACCAAAACTAACAGTGTAAAGACCAAAACTAACAGCGTAAAGACCAAAACTAACAGCATAAAGACCAAAACTAACAGTGTTAAGACCAAAACTAACAGTGTAAAGACCAAAACTAACAGCATAAAGAACAAAACTAACAGTGTAAAGACCAAAACTAACAACGTAAAGACCAAAACTAACAGTGTTAAGACCAAAACTAACAGCGTAAAGACCAAAACTAACAGCATAAAGACCAAAACTAACAGTGTAAAGACCAAAACTAACAGCATAAAGACCAAAACTAACAGTGTTAAGACCAAAACTAACAGCGTAAAGACCAAAAAACTAAAGACCAAAACAGCATAAAGACCAAAACTAACAGTGTAAAGACCAAAACTAACAGCATAAAGACCAAAACTAACAGTGTTAAGACCAAAACTAACAGCATAAAGACCAAAACTAACAGTGTAAAGACCAAAACTAACAGCGTAAAGACCAAAACTAACAGTGTAAAGACCAAAACTAACAGCATAAAGACCAAAACTAACAGTGTAAAGACCAAAACTAACAGTGTAAAGACCAAAACTAACAGTGTAAAGACCAAAACTAACAGTGTAAAGACCAAAACTAACAGCGTAAAGACCAAAACTAAAAGAATAAAGACCAAAACTAACAGCATAAAGACCAAAACTAACAGTGTAAAGACCAAAACTAACAGTGTAAAGACCAAAACTAACAGTGTAAAGACCAAAACTAACAGCATAAAGACCAAAACTAACAGTGTAAAGACCAAAACTAACAGCATAAAGACCAAAACTAACAGCGTTAAGACCAAAACTAACAGCATAAAGACCAAAACTAACAGCATAAAGACCAAAACTAACAGCGTAAAGACCAAAACTAACAGCATAAAGACCAAAACTAACAGCGTAAAGACCAAAACTAACAGTGTAAAGACCAAAACTAACAGCATAAAGACCAAAACTAACAGTGTTAAGACCAAAACTAACAGCATAAAGACCAAAACTAACAGTGTAAAGACCAAAACTAACAGCATAAAGACCAAAACTAACAGTGTAAAGACCAAAACTAACAGCATAAAGACCAAAACTAACAGTGTAAAGACCAAAACTAACAGTGTAAAGACCAAAACTAACAGTGTAAAGACCAAAACTAACAGCGTAAAGACCAAAACTAACAGCACAAAGACCAAAACTAACAGTGTAAAGACCAAAACTAACAGTGTAAAGACCAAAACTAACAGTGTAAAGACCAAAACTAACAGTGTAAAGACCAAAACTAACAGCATAAAGACCAAAACTAACAGCATAAAGACCAAAACTAACAGTGTAAAGACCAAAACTAACAGTGTAAAGACCAAAACTAACAGCATAAAGACCAAAACTAACAGTGTAAAGACCAAAACTAACAGCATAAAGACCAAAACTAACAGCATAAAGACCAAAACTAACAGCATAAAGACCAAAACTAACAGCGTAAAGACCAAAACTAACAGCGTTAAGACCAAAACTAACGGCGTTAATACCAAAACTAACAGCATAAAGACCAAAACTAACAGGCAGTTAAAGACCAAAATACCAAAACTAACAGTGTAAAGACCAAAACTAACAGTGTAAAGACCAAAACTAACAGTGTAAAGACCAAAACTAACAGTGTTAAGACCAAAACTAACAGTGAGTGTTAAGACCAAAACTAACAGTGTTAAGACCAAAACTAACAGTGTTAAGACCAAAACTAACAGTGTAAAGACCAAAACTAACAGCGTTAAGACCAAAACTAACAGTCTTAAGACCAAAACTAACAGTGTAAAGACCAAAACTAACGGCGTTAATACCAAAACTAATGGCGTTAAGACCAAAACTAACAAGTTGGTTTCCTTTATTCTTCTTACCTTACCTGGATAAGAACACATGACAAAATCCTAAACGTATTTAATCTTGTTTAATGACTTGATACCTTAAAAGTTACATCCATCATAACTTTCAGTTCATTGAAGGAATAATTATTTTTGATTTTGTACCATAAACCATCAAAATCATTTTACATTGATCCAGTCCTGTTTTTGTTTTTTTGACTGTTTCCAACATTTTCATTAAGTAATTATCACATGACCCACTACAGCAATGGTCACTTATCATACATTTTTTCAGTACTTGTAGGTTGCATTGGCTATGTCACAAACGGCACCCTATTCCCTTTATGGTGCACTACTTTTGACCAGGGCCCACAGGGTAGTGCACTATTTAGAGAATACGGTGGTGCTATTTGGGACGCATCCATGTCTTCCCACGAATATCTTCCTCATTAAGTATGCAGCATCCGTAGGGTCTAAATTTAAATAATTCACACCGAGCACAATCTCTATTTCGTTCACTTTTTATGAGTGTGACAGCGGTGATCTTTATCTCTCTCTTGTAATTGTGTAATAAAGAAAAGAAGGCCAGCCAACAGGCCCAGTTTATCTGTAGTATATTCTGATAAAAGATAAAGGGATGGCGCAATAGATGTACAGGTCTCGGTTCTCTGGATGGCTGTAGATTGTGCTTTTGTCTCAATATCAGACTGAGGATTTTGCAATTAAACATCACAACAAAAACAGTACCAAATACAATAAATATAAGTACCTGACGATAGACACAAAGAAGCACATTAGAAGTGCAAGACAACAGTATGTTGATGACCATAGATTCGTGATGTGTCTGTTAGCAAGGAAATAACATTGAATTAGCAGGGAGCTAACGTGACCATTACAATTAGAGCATGGCTAGCTAACTCGCTCTTACAGCAAAAACATCCTAGAGCATAGCTGGCTAACTCACTCTTACAGCAATAACATCCCATTAGAGCATGATAGCTAACTCACTCTTACAGCAATAACATCCTATTAGAACATGCTAGCTAACTCACTCTTACAGCAATAACATCCTATTAGAGCATGCTAGCTAACTCACTCTTACAGCAATAACATACAAAAGCACGTCCCGGGAAGCCCCCCAATATCTAACAGGTACCGTACACCTATACACACACACCAGGACATGTTCATAGTGAACTCATACACATTGTAAATATGACAATAGAATACAGTATTTCAGAACTTGACGTACTGCTTGCATTTCAATGTCAGTCTAAGAGGAATTTACGTTCCCGATCTCCCCCTTATTTTCAAGCATGATCAATGGCTTACCACATTATTCATATGTAAATTCAACCAACCAATAGGAATACATCAACATTGAATACATATTTTTGCAGTGTCACGTGGAAACATAAACAACCCTGTAAGGGCCCTTGGAGGCAGGCAGTTTGAAAGACAGAGTAGCAGTCTCCTAATTCCCTCTCCTTGTCTCCTGCTCTGTTTTCATCATAAACTAACTCCATACTGGTTTTCTTCATCACAGTCATTTTTTATCTGCTTTTAGTCACAGCTCGGGAAATATCACCTCTTTGTTACAGACTGTTTTCCCACTCTGTCTTTCTATGTTTTCTCTGCAAACAGTCTATCATGATTGTAGGAGTTATGTATGAAATTGCTGTTTGCTTTCTGCAAGCGTTATTGAATCGTAGCTGCTCAGTTATTCTTGATGGCGTTTATTAAAGAACACGTGTGACCTTTCAGTTAATTACAAGGACAAAATGCCGAGCGGCAACACGGAGGTTTAGAAAAACCTGCCAACGAGCAGAACAAAGAAGCAACTGAAAACGCAAGTCACTGACAGATACAGGAGCCAGCAGCAGCATTTGCCTCCTTCCCAAATGGCACTCTATTCGCTATATAGTGCCCTGGTCATAGGCACTCTATTCACTATATAGTGCCCTGGTCATAGGCACTCTATTCACTATATAGTGCCCTGGTCATAGGCACACTATTCACTATATAGTGCCCTGGTCATAGGCACTCTATTCACTATATAGTGCCCTGGTCATAGGCACTCTATTCACTATATAGCGCACTCTGGTCATAGTGCCCTGGTCATAGGCACTCTATTCACTATATAGCGCCCTGGTCATAGGCACTCTATTAGTGCCCTGGTCATAGGCACTCTATTCACTATATAGCGCCCTGGTCATAGGCACTCTATTCGCTATATAGTGCCCTGGTCATAGGCACTCTATTCACTATATAGCGCCCTGGTCATAGGCACTCTATTCACTATATAGTGCCCTGGTCATAGGCACTCTATTCACTATATAGCGCCCTGGTCATAGGCACTCTATTCAAATAGCGCCCTGGTCATGAATAGCGCCCTGGTCATAGGCACTCTATTCATTAGCGCCCTGGTCATAGGCACTCTATTCACAGTGCCCTGGTCATAGGACTATATAGTGCCCTGGTCATAGGCACTCTATTCACTATATAGTGCCCTGGTCATAGGCACTCTATTCACTATATAGTCCTGGGCACTCTATTCAGCCCTGGTCCAGACTCTATTCCTATATAGTGCCCTGGTCATAGGCACTCTATTCACTATATAGTGCCCTGGTCATAGGCACTCTATTCACTATATAGCGCCCTGGTCATAGGCACTCTATTCGCTATATAGTGCCTGGTCATAGGCACTCTATTCACTATATAGCGCCCTGGTCATAGGCACTCTAGCTATATAGTGCCCTGGTCATAGGCACCTATTCACTATATAGCGCCCTGGTCATAGGCACTCTATTCAGTGCCTGGTCATAGGCACTCCCTATATAGTGCCCTGGTCAGGCACTCTATTCCTATATAGCGCCCTGGTCATAGGCACTCTATTCACTATATAGCGCCCTGGTCATAGGCACTCTATTCACTATATAGCGCCTGGTCACAGGACCCAGGCCTGGTCATAGGCACTCTATTCACTATATACTGGTCACGGCACTCTATTCACTATATAGTGCCCTGGTCATAGGCACTCACTATATAGTGCCCTGGCCCCATTCACAGTGCCCTGGTCATACCACAGAGGGTGCCCAGGTCCTACCAGGTTCCACAGACCTACCAAAGACCCAGCCCTACCACAGACCCAGGCCCCACCCACCCAGACCAGGCCCCACCACCCACACAGACCCAGACCCAGACCCACCACAGACCCAGGCCCACCACCCACCACAGACCCAGGCCCTACCCCCAGACCCAGGCCCCCCACCACCACAGACCCAGACCCAGGCCCCACCACCACAGACCCAGACCCAGGCCCCACCACACCACGGACCCAGGCCCTACCACCCACCACAGACCCAGGCCCACCACCCACCACAGACCCAGGCCCCACCACCCACCACAGACCCAGACCAGGCCCCACCACCCACCACCACCCACCACAGACCCAGGCCCCACCACCACAGACCCAGGCCCCACCACCCACCACAGACCCAGACCCCACCAGACCCCCCACCCACCACAGACCCACCACAGACCCAGACCCCACCACCCACCACAGACCCAGACCCAGACCCCACCACCCACCACAGACCCAGACCCCACCACCCACCACAGACCCAGGCCACCACCACCCACCACAGACCCAGACCCCACCACCCACCACAGACCCAGACCCCACCACCCACCACAGACCCAGACCCCACCACCCACCACAGACCCAGGCCCCACCACCCACCACAGACCCAGGCCCCACCACCACACCAGGCCACCAGACCCAGACCCAGGCCCCACCACCCACCACAGACCCAGGCCCTACCACAGACCCAGGCCCCACCACCCACCACAGACCCAGGCCCCACCACCCCCAGACCCACCCACCACCACCCAGACCCAGGCCCCACCACCCACCACAGACCCAGGCCCCACCACCCACCACAGACCCAGGCCCCACCACCCACCCAGACCCACCAGGCCCCAGACCCAGACCCAGACCCCACCACCCACCACAGACCCAGACCCAGGCCCCACCACCCACCACAGACCCAGGCCCCACCACCCACCACAGACCCAGGCCCCACCACCCACCAAAGACAGACCCAGGCCCCACCACCCACCACAGACCCAGGACCCCCCACCACCACACAGACCCAGACCCAGCCCCACCACCCACCACAGACCCAGGCCCCACCACCCACCACAGACCCAGACCCCACCACCCACCACAGACCCACCCCACCACCACCCAGACCCAGGCCCCACCACCCACCACAGACCCAGGCCCACCACAGACCCAGACCCCACCACAGACCCAGGCCACCACCACCCACCACAGACCCAGACCCAGGCCACCACCACCCAGACCCAGACCCAGGCCCCACCAGCCCCACCACAGACCCAGCCCCCCACCCACCACAGACCCAGGCCCCAGACCACAGGCCCCACCACCCACCACAGACCCAGGCCCCACCACCAACCCAGGCCCCACCACCCACCACAGACCCAGGCCCTACCGCCAGCCACAGACCCAGGCCCCACCACCCACCACAGACCCAGACCCCCCACCACCCACCACAGACCCAGGCCCTACCGCCAGCCACAGACCCAGGCCCCACCACCCAACACAGACCCAGGCCTCCACCACCCACCACAGCCCCAGGCCCCACCAGCCACCACAGACTCAGACCCAGGCCCCACCACCCACCACAGACCCAGGCCCCACCAGGCCACAGACCCAGGCCCCACCACCCGGCACAGACCCAGGCCCCACCCACCACAGGCCCAGGCCCCACCACCAACCCAGACCCAGGCCCCAGGCCCCACCACAGACCCAGGCCCACCCGCCAGACCCAGGCCCCACCACCCACCACAGACCCAGGCCACCACCCACCACAGCCCCAGGCCCAGGCCCCACCACAGACCCAGGCCCCACCACAGACCCAGGCCCCACCAGACCCAGGCCCCACCACCCGGCACAGACCCATGCCCCACCACCCACCACAGACCCAGGCCCCACCACCACCCAGACCCAGGCCCACCACCCACCACAGACCCAGGCCCCACCCACCCACCACAGACCCAGGCCCCACCACCCACCACAGACCCAGACCCAGGCCCCACCACCCACCACAGACCCAGGCCCTACCGCCAGCCACAGACCCAGGCCCCACCACCCAACACAGACCCAGGCCCCACCACCCACCACAGACCCAGGCCCCACCACCACCACAGACCAGAGGCCCCCCCCCCCACCAGCCCACCACAGACACAGACCCAGGCCCCACCACCCACCACAGACCCAGGCCCTACCGCCACCACAGACCCAGGCCCCACCACCCACCACAGACCCAGGCCCCCACCACCACAGACCCAGGCCACACACCAGGCCCCACCACCACAGACCCAGGCCCCACCACAGACCCAGCCCTCAGACCCAGGCCCCACCACCCGGCACAGACCCAGGCCCCACCACCCAACACAGACCCAGGCCTCCACCACCCAGGCCTCCACCACCCACCACAGCCCCAGGCCCCACCACCCACCACAGACCCAGGACCCACCACCCCAGACCAGGCCCCACCACAGACCCAGGCCCTACCGCCAGGAACAGACCCAGGCCCCCCACCCGGCACAGACCCAGGCCCCACCACCCAACACAGACCCAGGCCTCCACCACCCACCAGAGCCCCAGGCCCCACCAGCCACCACAGACTCAGACCCAGGCCCCACCACCCACCACAGACCCAGGCCCTACCACCAGGAACAGACCCAGGCCCCACCACCCACCACAGACCCAGGCCCTACCACCCACCAAAGACCCAGGCCCCACCCACAGCCTCAGACCCAGCCCCACCACCCACTACAGACCCAGGCCCCACCACCCAACACAGACCCAGGCCCCACCACCCACCACAGCCCCAGGCCCCACCACCCACCACAGACCCAGGCCCCACCACCCACCACAGACCCAGGCCCTACCGCCAGCCACAGACCCAGGCCCCACCACCCACCACAGACCCAGGCCCTACCACGCACCACAGACCCAGGCCCTACCGCCAGCCACAGACCCAGGCCCCACCACCCACCACAGACCCAGGCCCCACCACCCACCACAGACCCAGGCCTCCACCACCCACCACAGCCCCAGGCCCCACCAGCCACCACAGACTCAGACCCAGCCCCACCACCCACCACAGACCCAAGCCCCACCACCCGGCACAGACCCAGGCCCCACCCAGGCCCAAGCCCACCGCCAGACAGACCCAGGCCCACCACCCACCACAGACCCAGGCCCCACCACCCACCACAGACCCAGGCCCCACCACCCCGGCACAGACCCAGGCCCCACCACAGACCCAGGCCACAGACCCAGCCTCAGACCCAGGCCCCACCACCAGACCCAGACCCAGGCCCCACCACCCAACACAGACCCAGGCCTCCACCCAGGCCCCACCACCCACCACAGACCCAGGCCCCCCACCCACCACAGACCACAGGCAGACCCAGGCCCCACCACCCACCCCTACCGCCAGCCTCAGACCCAGGCCCCACCACCCGGCACAGACCCAGGCCCCACCACCCAACAGAGACCCAGGCCTCCACCACCCACCAGAGCCCCAGGCCCCACCAGCCACCACAGACTCAGACCCAGGCCCCACCACCCACCACAGACCCAGGCCCCAGGAACAGGCCCCACCACCCACCACAGACCCAGGCCCTACCCCCACCACAGACCCAGGCCCCACAGCCAGCCCAGACCCAGGCCCCACAGACCCAGGCCCCACCACCCAACACAGACCCAGGCCTCCACCACCCACCACAGCCCCAGGCCCCACCAGCCACCACAGACTCAGACCCAGGCCCACCACCCACCACAGACCCAGGCCCTACCGCCAGGAACAGACCCAGGCCCCACCACCCACCACAGACCCAGGCCCCACCACCACCACAGACCCAGGCCCCACCACCCACCACAGACCCAGGCCCCACCACCCACCACAGACCCAGGCCCCACCACCCAGACCCAAGCCCCACCACCCACCACAGACCCAGGCCCCACCACCCAGGCCCCACCACAGACCCAGGCCCCACCACCCACCACAGACCCAGGCCCCACCACCCACCACAGACCCAGGCCCCACCACCCACCACAGACCCAGGCCCACCACCCACCACAGACCCAGGCCCCACCACCCACCACAGACCCAGGCCCTACCGCCAGCCACAGACCCAGGCCCCACCACCCACCACAGACCCAGGCCCCCCACCACCCCCAGCCACAGACCCAGGCCCCACCACCCACCACAGACCCAGGCCCCACCCCACCCACCCAGGCCCCACCACCCACAGACAGACCCAGAGCCAGGCCCCACCACCCACCACAGACCCAGGCCCCACCACCCACCACAGACGCAGTCCCAGGCCCCACCACCCACCACAGACCCAGAGCCAGACCCCACCACCCACCACAGACCACAGACCCAGACCCAGGCCCCACCACCCACCACAGACCCAGACCCAGGCCCCAACACCCACCACAGACCCAGGCCCTACCGCCAGCCACAGACCCAGGCCCCACCACCCACCACAGACCCAGACCCAGGCCCCACCACCCACCACAGACCCAGACCCAGGCCCCACCACCCACCACAGACCCAGGCCCTACCGCCAGCCACAGACCCAGGCCCCACCACCCACCACAGACCCAGGCCCTACCGCCAGCCACAGACCCACCATAGACCCACCATAGACCCAGGCCCTACCGCCAGCCACAGACCCAGGCCCCACCACCCACCACAGACCGAGGCCCCACCACCCACCACCCCAGGCCCCACCCACCACAGACCCAGGCCCCACCTCCAGCCCACCAGGCCCCACCACCCACCCAGGCCCCACCACCCACCACAGACCCAGGCCCCACCACCCACCACAGACCCATGCCCTACCGCCCACCACAGACCCAGGCCCCACCACCCACCACAGACCCAGACCCAGACCCCACCACCCACCACAGACCCAGGCCCTACCGCCAGCCACAGACCCAGGCCCCACCTCCCACCACAGACCCAGACCCAGGCCCCCCACCACCCCACCACAGACCCAAGCCCTACCGCCAGCCACAGACCCAGGCCCCACCACCCACCACAGACCCAGGCCCTACCGCCAGCCTCAGACCCAGGCCCCACCACCCAACACAGACCCAGGCCTCCACCACCCACCACAGCCCCAGGCCCCACCAGCCACCACAGACTCAGACCCAGGCCCCACCACCCACCACAGACCCAGGCCCTACCGGCCCCACCACCCACCACAGACCCAGGCCCTACTGCCAGCCACAGACCCAGGCCCCACCACCCGGCACAGACCCAGGCCCCACCACAGGCCCAAGCCCTACCGCCAGCCACAGACCCAGGCCGCACCACCCACCACAGACCCAGGCCCCACCACCCACCACAGACCCAGGCCCCACAAAAGGCCCAAGCCCTACCCAGGCCCCACCACCCACCACCCAACACAGACCCAGGCCCCACCACCCACCACCCACCACAGACCCAGGCCCCATCACCCACCACCCACCACAGAATGATCCACTGCTCTGATCTCTCACTATAATGCTATTCAAAGTTTGGGCCTGGAGAGCAGGAAGAGAAGGTTTAACAGTATGGGCCTGGAGAGAAGGAAGGTTTAACAGTGTGGACCAGGAGACCAGGCCCCACCACCCACCAAAGACCCAGGCCCCACCACAGAAGGAAGGTTTACCACCGTGTGGACCAGGACCACCCAAGGAAGGTTTAACAGTGTGGACCCAGGAGAGAAGGAAGGTTTAACCCAGTGTGGACCAGGAGAGAAGGAAGGTTTAACAGTGTGGACCAGGAGAGAAGGAAGGTCCAACAGTGTGCCCCAGGACCAGCCAGGAAGGTTTAACCAGTGTGGACCAGGAGAGAAGGAAGGTTTAACAGTGTGGACCAGGAGAGCCACAGGACCCAGGTTTAACAGTGTGGACCAGGCCCCAGACAGGAATGTTTAACCGTGTGGACCAGGGACCACCCAACAGAAGGTTTAACCGTGTGGACCAGGAGAAAGGAAGGTTTAACAGGTGGACCAGGAACACAGGAAGGTCCACCAGTGTGGACCACAGCCCCAGGCCCCAATGTTTACCACAGTGTGGACCAGGACCACCCACCAGGAAGGTTTAACAGTGTGGACCAGGAGAGAAGGAAGGTTTAACAGTGTGGACCAGGAGAGAAGGAAGGTTTAACAGTGTGGACCAGGACCAGAAGGAAGGTTTAACAGTGTGGACCAGGAGAGAAGGAAGCCCCACCAGTGTGGACCAGGACCAGAAGGAAGGTTTAACAGTGTGGACCCAGGAGAGAAGGAATGTTTAACAGTGTGGACCAGGAGAGACAGGAAGGTTTACCACCCAGTGTGGACCAGAAGGAAGGTTTAACAGTGTGGACCAGGAGAGAAGGACCAGGTTTAACAGTGTGGACCAGGACCACCCAAGGAAGGTTTAACAGTGTGGACCAGGACAGAAGGAAGGTTTAACAGTGTGGACCAGGAGACCCAAGGAAGGTTTAACAGTGTGGACCACAGAGAGACCCAGGAATGTTTACCACAGTGTGGACCAGGAGAGAAGGAAGGTTTAACGGTGTGGACCAGGAGAGAAGGAAGGTTTAACAGTATGGGCCTGGAGAGAAGGAAGGTTTAACAGTGTGGACCAGGAGAGAAGGAAGGTTTAACAGTGTGGACCAGGAGAGAAGGAAGGTTTAACAGTGTGGACCAGGAGAGAAGGAAGGTTTAACAGTGTGGACCAGGAGAGAAGGAAGGTTTAACCGTGTGGACCAGGAGAGAAGGAAGGTTTAACAGTGTGGACCAGGAGAGAAGGAAGGTTTAACAGTGTGGACCAGGAGAGAAGGAATGTTTAACAGAGAGCTGTCTTATTGCTCCGGCAATAAAATCAATCAATCCTAGGAACAACACTGTGCTATCACATGGAACAGCACTGTGTAATCACATGGAACAGCACTGTGTAATCACATGGAACAGCACTGTGTAATCACATGGAACAGCACTGTGTAATCACATGGAACAACACTGTGTAATCACATGGAACAGCACTGTGTAATCACATGGAACACCACTGTGTAATCACATGGAACAGCACTGTGTAATCACATTGAACAGCACTGTGTAATCACATTGTAACAGCACTGTGTAATCACAAGGGAACAGCACTGTGTAATCACATGGAACAGCACTGTGTAATCACATTGTAACAGCACTGTGTAATCACATTGTAACAGCACTGTGTAATCACATGGAACAGCACTGTGTAATCACATGGAACAGCACTGTGTAATCACATGGAACAGCACTGTGTAATCACATTGTAACAGCACTGTGTAATCACATTGTAACAGCACTGTGTAATCACATTGTAACAGCACTGTGTAATCACATGGAACAGCTTCCACCTTTCTGTCTCGTTACATTTGTATTAATCTGAGCTGTTGTAAAACATATATATTTTTAGATTTTGAAGGGGTTCTTTCCACTCACATTACCTTCAGAGAATGGTGTTTTTGATGCCTCTGATGAGTTCATGTCTTTATATTGAGGATTTCACACTGTTAGCTAGCAGAGAATGGTGTTTTTGATGCCTCTGATGAGTTCATGTCTTTATATTGAGGATTTCACACTGTTAGCTAGCAGAGAATGGTGTTTTTGATGCCTCTGATGAGTTCATGTCTTTATATTGAGGATTCACACTGTTAGCTAGCAGAGAATGGTGTTTTTGTTGCCTCTGATGAGTTAATGTCTTTATATTGAGGATTTCACACTGTTAGCTAGCAGAAGAATGGTGTTTCATGCAACACTGATGAGTTCATGTCTTGTATATTGAGGATTTCACACTGTTATCAGCAGAGAACAGGTGTTTTTGATGCCTCTGATGAGTTCATGTCTTTATATTGAGGATTTCAACACTGGTATTTATGAACAGAATGGTGTTTTTGTTGCCTCTATAATCAGTTAACAGTCTTTATATTGAGGATTTCACACTGTTAGCTAGCACTGAGAATGGTGTGTTTGATCTTTCTAGGGATGAGTTCATGTCTTTATATTGAACAGCCACTGTTTCACACTGTTAGCAGCAGAGAATGGTGCACTTTTTGATGCCTCTGATGAGTTCATGTCTTTATATGGAGGATTTCACACTGTTAGCTAGCAGAGAATGGTGCACTTTTTGATGCCTCTGATGAGTTCATGTCTTTATATTGAGGATTTATCACACTGTTAGCTAGCAGAGTAAATGGTAATTTTTGTAACAGCTCTGATGAGTTAATGTCTTTATATTGAACAGATTTCACACTGTTAGCTAGCATTTGAGAATGGTGTTTTTATGCCTCTGATGAGTTAATGTCTTTATTTTGAAGGTTCTTTCACACTGTTAGCTTCAGAGAATGGTGTTTTTGATGCCTCTGATGAGTTCATGTCTTTATATTGAGGATTTCACACTGTTAGCTAGCAGAGAATGGTGTTTTTGATGCCTCTGATGAGTTCATGTCTTTATATTGAGGATTTCACACTGTTAGCTAGCAGAGAAGTGCTAACCCATTTTTTTGCTTTGATAGCTGAACACAATGGTCCTGCCCAATCAAAGTATTCAAACCCCTTCTTTTATATTTTGCTGTGTTACAGCCTGTTAAGGGACTTTTTATCAATGATGACTAATTATGTATACATTTCAATCAGGACTGACTAATCAGAATACTATTATGTTACTGTATATTACTGTATACTCCTTGCTGTCCCCGTTCCACCTGACTGTGCTGCTGCTCCAGTTTCAACTGTTCTGCCTTGTTATTATTCAACCATGCTGGTCATTTATGAACATTTGAACATCTTGGCCATGTTCTGTTATAATCTCCACCCGGCACAGCCAGAAGAGGACTGGCCACCCCACATAGCCTGGTTCCTCTCTAGGTTTCTTCCTAGGTTTTGGCCTTTCTAGGGAGTTTTTCCTAGCCACCGTGCTTCTACACCTGCATTGCTTGCTGTTTGGGGTTTTAGGCTGGGTTTCTGTACAGCACTTTGAGATATCAGCTGATGTACGAAGGGCTATATAAATACATTTGATTTGATTTGATTTGTTTGATTTGATTTGATATGTACTAATCAGAATACTTTTATGTTACTGTTTATGTACTAATCAGAATACTATTATGTTACTGTATATGTACTAATCAGAATACTATTATGTTACTGTATATGTATGAATTGTCTTTTTAATCCTAGTACTGAATATAATGTGTGTAAATATAATCAAGAATTAGAACAATGACTGTCTGTTCCTTGGTAGAAATGAATGAACTATATCGCCAGTTTGGCTAGAAGGCTTATCTACACAAGCATGACCTTGGCTCGGTCATATATTATCTTAAATAGGGAGACATGTGAGATCCATACAGCCTTTGTACTAGAGCGGAGATGACACGGGCTGGGACTGAAACTAATTGGCAGTTCATTTTCAGTTTATAAGCTCTGGTAAAATGTGTAAGGAGCAGTACTCTCGTCAATAAAGGCTGCTGTTTGACTTTAAGACTGGGCTCTGTCCATTTTTATAAAAAAAGGGTCATACAAATCCTTATGAATTGACAGGGTGTTTAATTTTAATTGGGTATTAAAAGAGAGGAATTTAATTCCTGTAACACAGCCTGAATTCAAAAATAATTTAATATAAGTTTTCTCACTCACCTACATACAATACCCCATAATGACAAAGTAAAAAAAAAGTTTAGAAATGTTTGCAATTTTATTTAAAATAAATTACAGAAATATCAAATTTACATAAGTATTCACACCCCTGAGTCAATACTTTGTAGAAGCACAGTTGGTGTCGATTACAGCGTTGAGTCGTCTTGGGTATGTCTGAATTCGCTTTGAGTCATCTTGGGTATGTCTGAATCAGCTTTGAGTCTTCTTGGGTATGTCTGAATCAGCTTTGAGTCTTCTTGGGTATGTCTGAATCAGCTTTGAGTCTTCTTGGGTATGTCTGAATCAGCTTTGAGTCTTCTTGGGTATGTCTGAATCAGCTTTGGGTCGTTTTTGGGATGTCTGAATCAGTTTTGAGTCTTCTTGGGTATGTCTGAATCAGGACCACCCATACGTAGAATGTATCATGACTTGGGTATGTCGCTTTGATATGCCTGAATCAGCGTCTGCTAAATGGCATATTATTATTATCTGAATTTTAGTCGTTTTTGGGATGTCTGAATCAGTTTTGCACATTACATTTGATGATTTTCTCACATTCTTCTTTGTAGATTTTCCCAAGCTCTGTTAAGTTAGATGGGGAACGGCGGTGTACAGCATTTCAACAGATTTCGATTGGGATACATGTCTGGGCTTGGCAGGGCCACTCAAAGACTTATACATTGTTGTTCTGAAGCCATTCCAGCGTTGGTTTGGGGTCATTGTCTTGTTGGAATGTAAATCTTTGCCCCCAGTCTAAGGTCGTTTGCACTCTGAAGCAGGTTCTCATCAAGGATTTACCTGTATTTGGCTCCATTCATTGTTCCCTCCATCCTTACTAGTCTCCCAGTCCCTGGTGCTGAAAAGCATCCCCATAGCATGATGCTGCCACCACCAGGATGGTGTTCGATGGGTGATGAGCTGTGCCTTGTAACACTTTGCATTCAAGCCAAATAGTAAAATGGTTTTGTCTCATCAAACCACAGAATGTTTTGCTTTACTATCTCAGTCATTCACGTGCCTATTTGCAAACTCCAGGCGTGATGTCATGTGCCTTTTTCTCAGGAGCGGCTTCCGTCTGGCCCCTCTCCCATAAAGCCCAGATTGGTGAAGTGGTGTAAAGACTCTTGTCCTTCTGGCAGGTTCTACCATCTCAACCAAGGAACTCTGTAGTTCTGTCAGAGAGGCCTTTGGGTTCTTGGTCACCTCCCTGACCAAGGTCCTTCTTGCCCGGTTGCTCAGTTTGGTCAGACAGCCAGCTCTGGCAAGTGTCTGGGTAGTTCCATATTTTTTCCATTTCCTAATGATGGAGACCTCTGTGCTCTTGGAAACTTAAAACGTGTTTTTTATACGATTCCCCAGATATATACCTCATCACAATTCTATCTCGGAGACAGTTCCTTGAACACCATGGTATAGTTTCTGCTCTGCTATGCACTGTCAACTGTGAGACCTTATAGAGACAGGTGTGTTTCTTTCTTTCATGTCCAAACAATAGTGGACTCCAATCAAGTTGTGGCGACATGGATGATCAAGGGAAATGGGACCTGAGCTGAATCTGGAGTGTTATAACAAAGGGCTGTGAGAATACATATGTAAATTAGATATTTCTGTATTTAATTTTCAATAAATTAGCAAACATTTCTAAAAATCATTTTTTCACTTTGTCATTATGGGGTATTGTGTGTAAATGTGTGAGGAAAAAAATGTGCTTAATCTATTTTGAATTCAGGCTGTAACACAACCAAATGTTGAATAAGTCAAGGGGTATGAATAACTGTAGTTTCATGCAGTTTCGTCTTAAAGATACACAAAAGATATACCCAAAAGCCATATTATGCCATCACTGCCCCTTAAAGATGGAATCCGCATTACGGGAAACAGAGCAACTGTTCTCCCCCAGCACCATTGTTATTCGTTTTGTTTTGTTGACTGGATTGGAGGTGAGGTGAGGAGCGTCCAATCGCAGGTGAGCAGTTATATGAGTACATTTCCTTATGTTCTATCGCAAGTTCAATGATGTCAACGGGGGAAAAAAGTGTTGATTTTTTTTCAGTAACTTCTTTGTTGTTGTAATGTCTTCAGTTTCACCATTAAGGAGTTTCAGTTTCACCATTAAGGAGTCTGCATGACTCTGTTCCTGGTCAAGAGTACCTTAATAAGGAAATCATGTTTTCTCAATTGTTACCTTTTGAATACGGTGTTAGAACACTACACTATTGGAAAAAAGGTACTACCTAGAAACGTAAAAGGGTTCTTTGGCTGTCTCCATGGGAGAACCCTTTGAAGAACACTTTTTGGTTCCATGAAGAACTCTTTTGGGTTCAGGTAGAACCCTTTTGGGTTCGATGTAGACCCGTTTCCAGAGGGTTCTACATGGAACCCGAAGGGTTCTACCTGGAACCAAAAATTGTTCTCCTCCTTTTTGGAACCCCTTTTTTCTAAGAGTGTAGGTGAAACAGCAACGTTATCATCTTCATCTGAAGGCCAATGTCTTAATGCTAGACCCACTAATCACATACTAATGATGCTGCTTGGTCTTTAAAGTTTTCTTTCCATAACCTTCCATTTAGTCTCTCTGCATTTCATTGCTTTCAGACAGCAGCATTTTTCTGTCCGAGAATGTTTCTCCCTCCAGTAGTAGAAAAAACATCATATGGCTACGGAGCTGTGAGGGGAACGGCACCTCAGTACCTCCAGGCCCTGATCAGGCCCTACACCCAAACAAGGGCACTGCGTTCATCCACCTCTGGCCTGCTCGCCTCCCTACCACTGAGGAAGTACAGTTCCCGCTCAGCCCAGTCAAAACTGTTCGCTGCTCTGGCCCCCCAATGGTGGAACAAACTCCCTCACGACGCCAGGACAGCGGAGTCAATCACCACCTTCCGGAGACACCTGAAACCCCACCTCTTTAAGGAATACCTAGGATAGGATAAGTAATCCTTCTCACCCCCCTTTAAGATTTAGATGCACTATTGTAACTGTTCTACTGGATGTCATAAGGTGAATGCACCAATTTGTAAGTCGCTCTGGATAAGAGCGTCTGCTAAATGACTTAAATGTAAATGTAAATGGCTCTCATATGGCTCTCAAACCCCCCAAAATTACAATTGCAGTATTACACATCCCCTTGCAATTTCTGAACATCTCTCTATCTGACTCGCTCTCTCGCTCTCTCGCTCTCTCGCTCTGTCTCTGTCTCTGTCTCTGTCTCTCTGGCTCTGTCTGTCTCTCTCTGACTCTCGCTCTCTCTCTCCATATCTCTCAATCCATTTCAAGGGGCTTTATTGGCATGGGAAACCTTTGTTTACATTGCCAAAGCAAGTGAAAATGATAAACAAAAGTGAAATAAACAATACAAAGTGAACAGAAAATATTACACAAGTTCCAAACGAATAAAGACATTACAGATGTCATATTTTGTCTATATACAGCGTTGTAGCGATGTGCAAATAGTTAAAGTACAAAAGTGAAAATAAATACAGGTTTGGCATTCACTGGTTGCCCTTTTCCTGTGGCAACAGGTTACAAATCTTGCTGCTGTGATGGCACAATGTGGTATTTCACCCAATAGATATGGGAGTTTATCACAATTCTATTTGTTTTCAAATTATTTGTGTGTTTGTGTAATCTGAGGGAAATATGTGTCTCTATGGTCATACATTTGGCAGGATATTAGGAAGTGCAGCTCAGTTTCCACCTCATTTTGTGGTTAGTGTGCAAATAGTCTGCCTAAGGTGACCTTTCTCAATAGCAAGGCATTGCTCACTGAGTCTGTACATAGTCAAAACTTTCCTTAATTTTGGGTCGGTCAAAGTGGTCAAGTATTCTGCCACTGTGAACTCTCTGTTTAGGGCCAAAATGTGTTAATTCTTTCCAATGTGTCAAGTAATTATCTTTTTGTTTCCCCATGATTTGGTTGGGTCTAATTGTGTTGCTGTCCTGGGGCTCGGTGGGGTCTGTTTGTGTTTGTGAACAGAGCCCCAGGACCAGCTTCCTTAGGGGAATCTAACCTTCTCCGGGTTCATCTCTCCGTAGGCGATTGCTTTGTTATGCAAGGCTTGGGAATCACTTCCTTTTAAGGGTTGTAGAATTTAACGTCTCTTTACTGGATTTTGATCATTAGCGGGTATCTGCCCAATTCTGCTTTGCATGCATTATTTGGTGTTTTACATTATACACAGAGGATATTTTTTGCAGAATTCTGCATACAAAGTTTCAGTTTGGTGCTTTTCCCATTTTGTGAATTCTTGGTTGGGGAGCGGACCACAGACCTCACAACCATGAAGGTTAATGAGTTCTATAACTGATTCAAGTATTTTTAGCCAGATTCTAATTGGTATGTCAAATTGTATGTTCCTTTCAATGGCATATAAGGCCCTTCTTGCCTTGTCTCTCAGATTGTTCACAGCTTTGTGGAAGTTACCTGTAGCGCTGATGTTTAGGCCAAGGTATGTATAGTTTTTTCTGTACTCTATGGCAATGATGTCTAGATGGAATTTGTATTTGTGGTCCTGGCGACTGGACCTTTTTTGGAACACCATTATTTTTGTCTTACTGAGATTTACCGTCAGGGCTCAGGTCTGACAGAAGCTGTGCAAAATATCTAGGTGCTGCTGTAGGCCTTCCTTGGTTGATGACAGAAGCACCAGATCATCCGCAAACAGTAGACATTTGAATTCAGATTCTAGTAGGGTGAGGCCTGGTGCTGCAGACTGTTCTAGTGCCCTCGCCAATTTGTTGATATATATGTTGAAGAGGGTGGGGCTTAAGCTGCATCCCTGTCTCACACCAACGTCTCTGTGGAAAGAAATGTGTGTTTTTTGCCAATTTTAACTACACAATTGTTGTTTGTGTACATTCTTTTTTTTGTCGTATGTTTTTCCCCAACACAACTTCCATCTATTTGTATAGCAGGCCCTCACGCCAAATTGAGTCAAAAGCTTTTTTTAAATCAACAAACCATGAGAAGAGGGTAAACATGTGGTGTGTTGTACGGTCATTTGGTGAAAAGCCAATTTGACATTTGTTTTCAATGATTACATGAACAACTCTGCTGTTAATGATAATGCCAAGGATTTTCCCAAGGATGCTTTTGAAGCATATTCAACGGTAGTTATTGGGGTCAAATTTGTCTCCACTTTTGTGGATTGGGTTGATCAGTCCTTGGTTCCAAATATTGGAGAAGATACCAAGCTGAGGATGATGTTAAAGAGTATAGCCAATTGGAATTTGTGGTCTGTATATTTTATCATTTCATGTATGATACTATCAAAACCACAGGCCTTTTTGGGTTGGAGTGTTTGTATTTTGTCCTGTAGTTAATTCGATGTAATTGTAGAATCCAGTGGGTTCTGGAAGTCTTTAATAGCTGATTCTAAGATTTCTATTTGATCATGTACAGTGGGGCAAAAACGTATTTAGTCAGCCACCAATTGTGCAAGTTTTCCCACTTAAAAAGATGAGAGAGGCCTGTAATTTTCATCATAGGTACACTTCCACTATGACAGACAAAATGAAAAAAAGAAATCCAGAAAATCACATTGTAGGATTTTTTTGGAATTTATTTGGTGGAAAATAAGCACCACCCGAACAGGAAGGGGAGCCACCTTCGTACACTGGATCTTTCTTGAGGAAGTTCCTCGCTTTTCTTTTTGTTTCTCCTCTAGCTTGTTCTGAGCCTCTATTGTACCGTTTTATCTATTTGTTCTGTTAGACCTTCTATTTCCTTTGTTAATATGAACTCTTTTGACCTAAATTACTTTTTTTTAAGAGCTGAATTCGATGGCCTCTAAAGGCACATTTAAAATACAATAAGTGGATCTGCTCTAACCTATGTTATGTTGGTAGAATTCAGTTATAAATTCCTCTGTCCTAGTTAAAAACAAGTTATCATCCAATTGGCTATTAATTGCATTTCCAATATCCTTGTCCATGTCGAAATTCAGTAAGAGTAATGTATATGCCAATTATCTGATGCTATGCCAGGGAATGGTCTGCCATGGGGGTAGTGTAATCTTATAGCACTGTGCTATGCCAGGGAATGGTCTGCCATGGGGGTAGTGTAATCTTATAGCACTGTGCTATGCCAGGGAATGGTCTGCCATGGGGGTAGTGTAATCTTATCTGTGCTATGCCAGGGATGGTCTGCCTGTGCTTATATGGTCTGCATGGGGGTAGTGTAATCAGCACTGTGCTATGCCAGGGAATGGTCTGCCATGGGGGTAGTGTAATCTTATAGCACTGTGCTATGCCAGGGAATGGTCTGCCATGGGGGTAGTGTAATCTTATAGCACTGTGCTATGCCAGGGGATGGTCTGCCATGGGGGTAGTGTAATCTTATAGCACTGTGCTATGCCAGGGAATGGTCTGCCATGGGGGTAGTGTAATCTTATAGCACTGTGCTATGCCAGGGAATGGTCTGCCATGGGGGTAGTGTAATCTTATAGCACTGTGCTATGCCAGGGAATGGTCTGCCATGGGGGTAATGCCAGGGGATGGTCTGCCATGGGGGTAGTCTGCCAGGGAATGGTCTGCCATGGGGGTAGTGTAATCTTATAGCACTGTGCTATGCCAGGGGATGGTCTGCCATGGGGGTAGTGTAATCTTATAGCACTGTGCTATGCCAGGGAATGGTCTGCCATGGGGGTGTGTAATCTTATAGCACTGTGCTATGCCAGGGAATGGTCTGCCATGGGGGTAGTGTAATCTTATAGAACTGTGCTATGGTCTGCCAGTGGCACTGTGCTATGCCAGGGAATGGTCTGCCATGGGGGTAGGGGATGGTCTGTGTAGTGTAATCTTATAGAACTGTGCTATGCCAGGGGATGGTCTGCCATGGGGATAGTGTAATCTTATAGCACTGTGCTATGCCAGGGAATGGTCTGCCATGGGGGTAGTGTAATCTTATAGCACTGTGCTATGCCAGGGAATGGTCTGCCATGGGGGTAGTGTGTTGTTATAGCACTGTGCTATGCCAGGGAATAGTCTGCCAGGGGATGGTCTGTGTGGAAAATTAAGTTGCTTACGTTCCCTTCTTTGTAGCAGTCAGCAAATAATGTCTCTCGAGGAGCTTCTCTTTGGACTTACTGCATGCAGTGTTATTTCTAATATCCAAGGGGTACTGTACTGTGATGACATCTTCACAGGGATACGCCATGGCACAGGGGGATTCATAGGCCTCTGCATTTGGGTAGGAGAGGCTGTAAAACTCTGCTGCCATTGTTAGGCATTTAGGCATCACAGTTTTCACACCTCTCACTGCACACAGTACTAATTAAAGTTGAAGCCAGGTCAGTTCTGTCCTAGCAGCTTGGTAGCTTAGTAGCCTTATTTATTAATCTTTATATAACACAATTACATAGAGATGATTATGTTTTACATTTGTCTTCAGCAGTAGCTTCAGACTGAACCTAACTCACTCCGTTGTATTGGATGGTATTTCCAGGTTTCCTCTGTGTTTCTTCTGCAGGTTTTGGTTTGTTAGAAGTGTTTTCTTCATAGTCCTTGGTAGTAATAGTCGTTCAGGTAATTTTGTCCAAATCGAGGTTTTTGTATGGATATTTTTGTAAGGTTTTTTGTAGATGGTAGTATCCTGTAAAAGTCCTTGCCAAAATGACATTTATCCAACTATAATTATATATTTGTTCAGAAGAACGCAAGAACCCATGAGCTCATTAACGATTCTCTTGCTCTCTCAATTCAATTCAATGGGCTTTATTGGCATGGGAAACATGTGTTAACATTGCCAAAGCAAGTGAGGTAGATAATATACAAAAAAAAAAAAATTAACAGTAAACATTACACATACAGAAGTTTCAAAACAATAACGACATTACAAATGTCATATGTATATGTATATATATATGTATATACAGTGTTGTAACAATGTACAAATGGTTACAGTACACAAGGGAAAATAAATAAGCATAAATATGGGTTGTATTTACAGTGGTGTTTGTTCTTCACTGGTTGCCCTTTTCTTGTGGCAACAGGTCACAAATCTTGCTGCTGTGATGTCACACTGTGGAATTTCACCCAGTAGATATGGGAGTTTATCAAAATTGGATTTGTTTTTTCAAATTCTTTGTGGATCTGTGTTATCAAAGGGAAATATGTCTCTCTATTTTGGACAGGAGGTTAGGAAGTGCAGCTCAGTTTCCACCTTATTTTGTGGACAGTGAGGACATGTCTGCCTACGGCGGCCTTTCTCAATAGCAAGGCTATGCTCACTGAGTTTGTACATAGTCAAAGCTTTCCTTAAGTTTGGGTCAGTCACAGTGGTCAGGTATTCTGCCACTGTGTACTCTCTGCTTAGGGCCAAATTGCATTCTAGTTTGATCTGTTTTTTGTGATTTTTTTCGAATGTGTCAAGTAATTATCTTTCTGTTTTCTCATGATTTGGTTGGGTCTAATTGTGTTGCTGTCCTGGGGCTCTGTGGGGTCTGTTTGTGTTTGTGAACAGAGCCCCAGGACCAGCTTGCTAAGGAGTCTCTTCTCCAGGTTCATCTCTCTGTAGGTGATGGCTTTGTTATGGATGGTTTGGGAATCGCTACCCCATTTCCCCCCTCTCCATCTCCCCACTCTTTCTCTAGGGTATGTGTGTGTATTCCAGTCTTCAGCCTGTGATTGGTGCAGACATTCTTTCCATCTTGACTCTTCTATTGACCGGGTCTCTGTTGAATACAAACCTGTCAACCATACAGAGGAAATTAAGTGTTTCCGCTGTTATGGTCATTGAAGGAAATGACAAGATACTTGAAAATATGCTGCTGATGGCTCCACTTGAAAAAGCCATCCCACAGGATACAGAGCAGCTAGGTAGACAGGCTTGTGTTGATTACATACACGCACAAAGACACAGACACACGGACACACACACACAGTACACACACGTGCACACAACACTCACACAGTCACAGACACACACACACAGATATACGCACACTGTACACACACAGTATGCACACATACACACACAACACACACACACACACACCACACACACACACGCACGCACACACACACAATCACATGCACGCGCACACACAGACACACATGCATAGAGACAGTATGTGTGCTACATGATCAAGGAGATCAGGCTGTCAACCACTCAGGTCACACCAGATCACAACATCATAATACCCATAAAACCTAGCGTTCAAACAGGAAAATGGTTCCAATTGTTTTTCCAACATTCATTTTTCCCATGGTGGATTTTAGAACAGTTGAAACAAGGGCTGTGTTTTGTGTGTGTGCTTACCTTGACATTTTGATAATAGTGTACATCTCTTTAGGACAAGGGGACTTTGCGCCTGTATGTATTTACCCTCCCCAAAATGAAATGCTGATTAGCTGCTAGTACGGCTATCATAAAGATCGTCAAATGCCTTGATGATCTGGATCAGACTGACGAATCGAGGCAAAGGTAAGAACCTCTGGATGAACTATCTAATGTTAGCTAAATGTATTAATACAGTTTTTTTACAATCACGTTGGCACTAATTTCAGAACCTTTTTCAAAACTCTATAGACACAAAACTCACAACCAATGATGAAAATGCACACTTTTTCCAATTGCTTGGATACAATACACATAAAGCTAAGATCATTTGTTAATTCAACTAAAATCACCTGTTCAAAATGACACAACTTAACATCAAAGTATTACCATTTCAAAATGCCACACACACATGACATCTGAGATGACTGTCTATTCATTTCATTACAATGATCTAACTATCAATTGATACAACTGCTCAAAATGATAACTGTTGCATTACTCTTAAAACCTGTTAAAGATAGGGCTGACTACTGCCCCCTTTGGAGGAATTGCGTGCCCATAGTAAACAGAAAACAAATCTGTCCAAAATTGTTAATATATGCATATAATAATTACTATTGAATAGAAAACACTCTAAAGCTTCTAAAACCGTTCAAATTATGTCTGTATGTTAAAGCAGAACTCTCAGGGCAGCCATTCTCCCAAACTCTCTCTTGTCATCATGAAAGTTGGGCCAACTTTGACGTCATCACTCCCACCCTTCCCAACCAGCTACAGATCTGGGAACAGTTCCTATCTATTCAGCGCGATGTCTGCTTTCAGTGGGGCCTGTCACTGTGAGAATCGCACGCTCCCTCCACTTTTGGCGGGCTGAAACCTTCAGGTAACGCGAAAATACATGCACATGTCGGGTCCAGAGCTCTCTTTCTTCCAGGGTTGACCAAACGATGTCTGTTTGTCTGTTCGAGTTAAGGATTGGTTTGCATGTTCAGAACATGCTAAAGCTTGATTCTGCACTTAGTTTGACCAGTTTCGTCGACATTTAATATGTGATTTTGAAGTTTTGATGCGCATCCACTAGAATTTTGGCTGCATTTCAGACGGAATTTGTAGTGTTTGATAGCCCAAAGACACAGACTTGAAAACCAAACATAGTTTTTGGTAAGTATGACTACTTCAACGGCTTATGATCGAAGAACATCAAAGGTAAGGGAATATTTATGTGGTTATTTTTGTGTTTCTGTGGAGTCCAACATAGAGGAGACGTAATGCTAATGTGTGAGCGCCGTCTCATATTATAGCCCAGTGAAAGAATTCTGTAACGTTAAAAATAAATGTAACACAGCGGTTGCATTAAGAAGAAGTGTATCTTTCTATCTATATGTAGAACATGTATATTTAGTCAAAGTTTATGATGTGTATTGCTTGTTATCTGACGTTATCTGCCGGAGCTATCATCATTTCTCTGGACATTTGAGTAGCATTTTTTGAACATTGCGTCATTGTAAACAGAGATTTATGGATATAAATAGCATATTATTGAAAAAAACATAAATGTACTGTGTAACATGTCCTATTACTGTCATCTGATGAAGATTTTCAAAAGGTTAGTGAATTATTTTTCTTTGAATCCTGCGTTTGTTGATTACATATTTTGTTCAACTTGGCTATTCAAATTAGCTGTGTCTTTGGTGGTGGTTTGACATAAATATGTGCTATGTTTTCACCGTAAAACATTTTAGAAATCTGACTTGCTGGCTGGATGAACAAGGTGTTTATCTTTCATTTGAGCTATTGGACTTGTTAATGTTTGGAGGTTAAATATTTCTACGAATATTTTTGCATTCCATGTGCCACCGTTCCAGCTGAACGTTCCAAAAGGGAACCCTACCCCGTCATCAGGTTAATGCATAGTTTTATGGAAACTGACAAACAATACTCCATGTTTAGTTCATGAAAGTTTCAGGATGACGAGATCCATTGACGCCAATTACCGTGGAACATGAACCAATTGGACTACATTATCTATGGATGTAATATTTCATCATCATTCTTTATCAGACATGGTAATGTGTGGTCCCATGTACCACTTTTCCAGAGCATGTTTTCAGATTTAACATTACTGTACACTCACCGGCCACTTTATTAGGTACACCTATCTAGTACTGGGTAGGACCCCCTTTTGCCTCCACATCAGTCTGAATTATTCACGGTGTTGTACGTTAAGAGATGCCATTCTGCACACCACTGTTTTAAACAGCTGTTATTTGAGCATTTGTGGCCTTTCTGATAGCTTGAATGAATCTGGACATTCTCCTCTGACCTCTCTCCTTAACAAGGTGTTTTTCCCACAGAACTGTCGCTCACTGAATGTGTTTTGTTTATCGCACCATTCTCTGTAAACTCTAGAGACTGTAGTGCGTAAAAATCCCAGGAAGGCAGCTGTTTCTGAGATGCTGGAATCACCATGTGTGGCATCAACAATCATACCACAGTCAAAGTATCTTAGATTACGCATCTTGCCTGTTCTAGTGTTTGGTCGAACATCATCTAAAGCTCTCTATATACTCTATATATTGAGTTGCAGGCAGCCACATGATTCACAGTTCGAATGTAACCTTCCTTGATGGGCTAAATCAGGTCTGTAGAGCTGATGGCATGACCTTTGTCATTGTGTGGGATAATGTCAGGTTCCACCATGCTCAAATGGTGCAAGCATGGTTTCAGGCCCATCCACAATTTACCCCCCTGTACTTACCCCCATACTCTCTTTTCCTTAACCCGATTGAGGAATTTGTCTACACATGGAGGTGGAAGGTATATGATAGGCGCCCTCACGAACAAGCCACCCTTCTCCAGGCCATGGATGACGCATGCAATGACATCACGGCAGACCAGTGTCAGGCCTGGATTCGCCCGAAGATTCTTCCCAAGATGTTTGGCTAATGAAAACATCCATTGTGATGTGGATGAGAACCTACGGCCAAATCCACAAGACAGGGTTGATGGAAATATAGAAGTACGGTATTCAATCTTTTGTTTTGCTTTATACAGTAAGCCAGGTGAGGAACACTGCAGTGATGTTTTACTGTAAAACATCACTGCAGTGTTCCTCACCTGGCTTCCTGTAAAACATCACTGCAGTGTTCCTCACCTGGCTTCCTGTAAAACATCACTGCAGTGTTCCTCACCTGGCTTACTGTAAAACATCACTGCAGTGTTCCTCACCTGGCTTCCTGTAAAACATCACTGCAGTGTCCCTCACCTGGCTTACTTGTGTGTGGGTGATGTAAATGAATGTTCCTGTTGGTATTTCATGATAGATGAGTTATTTGAACCAATGATTCTGCAAGTTCAAGGTTTCTTTAAAGATATGCATGCACAATGCAATGTTTTAAACATTGGACAGCCTGTGTTGCAAGTGATGACCGTTTTGAGTTTTGTGTCTAGAGTTTTGAAGAATGACCACAAGGTTCTGAAATTAGTGCCAAAGTGATTGTTAAAAACTGTAAATAAATAGGGTACATTTTTTAAAGTGGAGTTTACAGACACTTTGCACTGGTTCGTTATTAGTCATCAATCTAAAAAGAGGGCAATGTTTAATTAATGTTGCAGCCCTCTCGCTTCAAACATAAAGTATTATATAGCCATTACTACCTGGAAAGGATTTACTACATGGAAAGGATTTCCATGTAGTAATGACTATATAATACTGTATGTTTTCTTGAATTGGTTCTAGATTTGGGGTCTGTGAAAAGACCCCTGGTGGTATGTCTGGTGGGGTACGTGTGTTATCATGTTGCTCTAATGAACAGCATCCAGTTTTAAAAAACAGATAAAGCAACACCTCACGACACAACGCCTCTCCCCTATTTGACTTTGTTAGTTTGTGTGTATTTATTGATATGTAGACTACGTGTGCCTTTAAAAATGTTTTATGTATAGTAGTTCTGTATTTTATGTACAGTAGTTCTGTCCTTGCTGTTCTTGCCTACTAATGTTCTGTATTATGTCATGTTTCTTTCTGGACCCCATGAAGAGGAGCTGCTGCTTCTGAAACAGCTAACGGAGATCCTAATAAAATACCAAAATTGACGCAATACCTGTTAGCAAAGATGTCAAATAGAGATGCCATGTAAGAGCTCGTAAGGAATGATAGATTTGTATGTCTACTTTGATGCTAATTATCTGAGAGTAAATAGAGACTAATATATTGATAAACGTCACCTTGTCCGAGAGAGATTTACACGGTAATCAAAACGTCACGCGAGGATAAGAAGACATAAAACACAGCCCTTATTTTAAGGGTTTCTAAAATCCCCTTTTGGGAAAATGAATGGTGGAAAACCAATTGGAACCATTTCCCTATTTGACCGCTGGCTTTTATGGGTATTATGACACCTCCACTGTGGGGCTCTGTAGGGTGCCATTTGGGACTCGTGATAAGGGCCCCTCATCACCTCCACTGTGGGGCTCTGCAGGGTGCCATTTGGGACTCATGACCTCCACTGTGGGGCTCTGTAGGGTGCCATTTGGGACTCACACCTCCACTGTGGGGCTCTGTAGGGTGCCATTTGGGACTCACAACCTCCACTGTGGGGCTCTGTAGGGTGCCATTTGGGACTCACAACCTCCACTGTGGGGCTCTGTAGGGTGCCATTTGGGACTCATAACCTCCACTGTGGGGTTCTGTAGGGTGCCATTTGGGACTCGTGATAAGGGCCCCTCATCACCTCTACTGTGGTGCTCTGTAGGGTGCCATTTGGGACTCATTACCTCCACTGTGGGGCTCTGTAGGGTGCCATTTGGGACTCATAATAAGGGTCCCTCATCACCTCCACTGTGGGGCTCTGTAGGGTGTTATATGGGACTCATCATAAGGGCCCCTCATCACCTCCACTCAGTGTACATGTACCAAAAACGTTTTAGTCTTTCACACCAACATCCCCATGAATCCTCTAAAGAAAGCAGTGTTTCCCAACTCCAGTCCTCCAGTAGCCCCAACAGTACACATTTTTTTCGTGGTAGCCCTTGACAAACGCATCTCATTCAGCTCATTGAGTGCCTGATGATTATTTGACGAGTTGAATCGGGTGTGCTTGTAAGTGTACTGTTGGGGGTACTCAAGGACCAGGGTTAGGAAACACTGCTCTAAAGCACCCTTCTCTCAGACAGACAGACAGACAGACAGACAGACAGACAGACAGACAGACAGGTCAGGGAGACAGGCAGACAGGTCAGGGAGACAGGCAGACAGACAGACAGACAGACAGACAGACAGACAGACAGACAGACAGACAGACAGACAGACAGACAGACAGACAGACAGACAGACAGTTCAGTTCAGTACACACCGTAGGTGGTTTAATAGTTTATTTTCTTTAAGTATGGATACTTGTCTGATGTGTGTGTGTTATACTGAATGTAAGAGGCTAGGAGAGAGGATGATAGTGATGTAGTTTACTGTGAATCATTACAAATCCAGCGCACAGACAGAGTGTGTGTGTACCTATTTGTACGTATGTATGTGTCTGTGTGTGTGTGTAGCTAGTGGCAAATTAGAGCAGAAAGTCCTTTGATGAATGCTCAAAGGAATTTAGAGGTAGTTTTACACACCTAGGCAGCAAAAATAATCCTTTTTACTTTTGCAGTCGTAATTAGGCTCTGATGAAGACAGACAGTTTGTGTGTGTCTGTGTGGTGTGTTTAACAGTTTATTTTCTTTTCAAAGCATTTGGATACCCTTCCTCTGAGGTTCTGTTATACTGAATGTAAGAGTTAGGTAGAGAGGATGATAGTGATGAGTTTGCTACAGTAATGAATCACTTTATCCTTCCAGCTCTGAGGTTTTACCAGTAATGAGTTAGCTAGACTTTATCCTTCCTCTCTGAGGTTTTGCTACAGTAATGAGTTAGCTAGAACTTTATCCTTCCTCTCTGAGGATCTGCTCAGTAATGAGTTAGCTAGTACTTTATCCTTCCTCTCTGAGGTTTTGCTAAAATAATGAGTTAGCTAGACTTTATCCTTCCTCTCTGAGGATCTGCTACAGTAATGAGTTAGCTAGACTTTATCCTTCCTCTCTGAGGTTTTGCTACAGTAATGAGTTAGCTAGACTTTATCCTTCCTCTCTGAGGTTTTGCTACAGTAATGAGTTAGCTAGACTTTATCCTTCCTCTCTGAGGTTCTGCTACAGTAATGAGTTAGCTAGACTTTATCCTTCCTCTCTGAGGTTTTGCTACAGTAATGAGTTAGCTAGACTTTATCCTTCCTCTCTGAGGTTTTGCTACAGTAATGAGTTAGCTAGACTTTATCCTTCTTCTCTGAGGTTTTGCTACAGTAATGAGTTAGCTAGACTTTATCCTTCCTCTCTGAGGATCTGCTACAGTAATGAGTTAGCGAGGCCTCACCTGTCACGACTTCCACCGAAGTCGGTCCCTCTCCTTGTTCGGGCGGCGTTCGGCAGTCGATGTCACCGGTCTTCTAGCCATCGCCGCTCCACCTTTCATTTTCCATTTCTTTTGTCTTGGTTTTCCGCACACCTGGTTCACATTCCCTCATCTGAATAAATGTATTTTACCCTCTGTTCCCCCCAAGTCTGTGTGTGGAATTGTTTGTTTTCTTACGTGTGGTTCGCTTCAGGCTGGTTTGCGTCGGGTATGTGTTTGACCCGTTGTGTTCTGTTTATTGTACCGTTTGTGTACTTTGGGTGTTATCGCTGTTGTCCTTGGGCATGAATAAAGTGTGCCTGTTATCACCCATCTCTGCTCTCCTTCACCTGACTTACCTTCAACTAGTTGCACACATCATGACATCACCCTTCCTCTCTGAGGTTCTGCTACAGTGATGAGTTAGCTAGACTTTATCCTTCCTCTTTCAGGTTCTGCTACAGTACTGGTTATTTGTGTCTGGGGTGGTATGTATTGTCAAATTTAGGGAAAACAACTGGCACTGGCTCTGTTACTGCTGTCAATTAGAAAGAGGAAACATCAGCTGATTAGTGTAGGGATCTGTCCACACACACACACACACACACACACACACACACACACACACACACACACACACACACACACACACACACACACACACACACACACACACACACACACACACACACACACACACACACACACACACACACACACACACACACACACACACACTTCTGATAGAGGTAATGAATGAGTGAAAAGCCTGTACTGTTTCTCCGTAACACTCACATACACAGAAACTTGTTCGCAGACACACACACACACACACACACACATTTCTGATGTACCACTATTATTGCTGAAGCTAATGACGGAAGCCAAGATGGTGAGAAGTCTTCCTGTATTCTGATGCACAGTTGAAGTTGGAAGTTTACATACACCTTAGCCAAATACGTTTAAACTCAGTTTCACAATTCCTGACATTTAATCCTAGTGAAATGTGCTTGTCTTTGGTCAGTTAGGATCACCACCTTATTTTAAAAATGTGAAATGTCAGAATAATAGTAGAGAGAATGATTTATTTCAGCTTTTATTTCTTTCATCACATTCTCAGTGGGTCAGAAGTTTACATACACTCAATTAGTATTTGGAAGCATTGCCTTGAAATTGTTTAACTTGGGTCAAACGTTTTGGGTAGCCTTCCACAAGCTTCCCACAATAAGTTGGGTGATTTTTTTCTACGGGATTGAGGTCAGGGCTTTTTTTCCAATACCTTGACTTTGCTGTCCTTAAGCCATTTTGCCACAACTTTGGAGGTGTGGTTGGGGTCATTGTCCATTTGGAAGACCCATTTGCAACAAAGCTTTAACTTCTTGACTGATGTCTTCAGATGTTGCTTCAATATATCCACATAATTTTCCTGACTCATGATGCCATCTATTTTGTGAAGTTCCGCAGTTCCTCCTGCAGCAAAGCATCCCCACAACATGATGCTGCCATGAGATGGTGTTCTTCGGCTTGCAAGCATCTCCCTTTTTCCTCCAAACATAACAATGGTCATTATGGCCAAACAGTTCTATTTTTGTTTAATCAGACTAGAGGACATTTGTCCAAAAAGTATGATCTTTGTCCCCATGTGCATTTGCAAACATTAGTCTGTTTTTATTATGGTGGTTTTGGAGTTGTGGCTTCTTCCTTGCTGAGCGGCCTTTCAGGTTATGTCAATATAGGAGTCATTTACTGTGGCTATAGATACATTTGTACCTGTTTCCTCCAGCATCACAAGGTCCTTAGCTGTTGTTCTGGGATTGATTTGCACCTTTCGCACCAAAGTACGTTCATCTCTAGGAGACAGAATTGGTCTCCTTCCAGTGCAGTATGATGGCTGCATGGTCCCATGGTGTTTATACTTGCGTACTATTGTCCGTACAGATGAACGTGGTACGTTTGGAAATTGCTCCCAAGGATGAACCAGGGGAGGTCTACAATTTTTTCTGAGGTCTTGGCTGATTTCTTTTGTTTGTCCCATGATGTCAAGCAGAGGCACTGAGTTTGAAGGTAGACCTTGAAATACATCCACTGGTAAACCTCCAATTGACTCAAATGATGTGAATTAGCCTATCAGAAGCTTCTAAAGCCATGACATCATTTTCTGAAATGTTCCACGCTGTTTAAAGGCACTGTCAACTTACTGTATGTAAACTTCCGACCCACTGGAAATGTGATACAGTAAATTAGAAGTGAAACAATATGTCTGTAAACAATTGTTGGAAAAATTACTTGTGTCATACACAATGTAGATGTCCCAACCGACTTGCCAAAACTACAGTTTGTTGAGAAGATATTTGTGGAGTGGTTGAAAAATGAGTTTTAATGACTCCAACCTAAGTGTATGTAAACTTCCGACTTCAACTGTATATGTAAGGGCTAAATGCCAACCTTCTGTACATTACCTTGGACATAATTTATGATATTTATGTACACAACCCAGTTGTTCCTTTCATTTGTCCAATATTTGCATTGCCAGGCAAAAGTTTGGACACATCTACTCATTCAGAGGTTTTTCTTTATTTGTACTATTTTCTACACTGTAGAATAACTGTGAAGACATCAAAACTATGAAATAACACATGGAATCATGTAGTGACCAAAAAGTGTTAAACAAAAATGCCTTTCTTCTGACACTTAAAAACACCAAAAGAAAGATGCCCAGGGTCTCTGCTCACCTGCGTGAACGTGCCTTGGTCATGCTGCAAGCAGGCATGAGGAATGCAGATGTGGTCAGGGAAATACATTGTAATATCCGTACTTTGACACAACTAAGACAGTGCTACGGGAGACAGGACGGACAGATGATCGTCCTCGCAGGTGCAGAACACATGTAACAACACCTGCACAGGATCGGTACATCCGAACATCACACCTGCGGGACTGTTACAGGATGGCAACAACAACTGCCCGAGTTACACCAGGAACGCACAATCCCTCCGTCAGTGCTCAGACTGTCTGCAATAGGCTGAGGGAGTCTGGACTGAGGGCTTCTAAGCCTGTTGTAAGGCAGGTCCTCACCAGACATCACCGGCAACAACGTTGCCTATGGGCACAAACCCTCCATCGCTGGCTCAGACAGGACAGGCAAAAAGTGCTCTTCACTAACGATTCACAGTTTTGTCTCACTAGGGGTGATGGTCGGATTAGGGTTTATCGTCGAAGGAATGACCATTACACCAAGGCCTGTACTCTAGAGCGGGTTCGATTTGGACGTGGAGGGTCCGTCATGGTCTGGGGCAGTTGGGTCACAGCATCATCAGACTGAGCTTGTTGTCATTGCAGGCAATCTCAACGCTGTTTGTTACAGGGAAGACATCCTCCTCCCTCATGTGATACCCTTCCTGCAGCCTCATCCTTACATGACCCTCCAGTATGACAATGCCACTAGCCATACTGCTTGTTCTGTGCATAATTTCATGCAAGACAGGAATGTCAGTGGTCTGCCATGGCCAGCGAAGACCCCGGATCTCAATTCCATTGAGCACGTCTGTGACCTGTTGGATTAGAGGGTGAGGGCTAGGGCCATTACCCCCCAGAAATGTCCGGGAACTTGCAGGTAGGTGCCTTGGTGGAAGAGTGGGGTAACATCTCACAGCAAGAACTGGCAAATCTGGTGCACTAAATGAAGAGGAGATGCACTGCAGTACTTAATGCACTGGTGGCCACACCACTTGTTCAGTTTATGTCTGTTGTTGAATCTTATTATGTTCATACAAATATTTACACATATTACGCTGAAAATAATGCAGTTGACAGTGAGAGGACGTTTTTGTTGTTGTTGCTGAGTTTAGTTATAGTATATGTAGTGTATACAGTATATATATATACTGTATAGTAATATATAGTATATGTACTCTATACAGTATGGCTTGTACCTCAGCTTCATACTAGTTACATTGTAAGTTCTTCAGCGCCTGTACATATCAGGTAGTTTCAGTTTATGTTTATTATTATTATTATATTATTAGTTTCAGTTTATGTTCTACAGCAACTCTAAAGTTACCTCCACCGTTGCACTATATAGTACATCTGTATCTGCTCTTTAATATTGGAGATGCCTGCCTGCAGGGTAGCAGTGCTATCTGGACTTTACCGGCTCTAACACGCTCTCTTTAATTAGGTTTTGATGTGTGATTGATGGAGAGGCCTTCCAGGCCTGAATTATAAAACAGGAATGGTGCTCCTCATGACGTCTCTGTCCACATGGCACCCTATTCCCTACATGGTTGTATTAATTTTGATTGGGCCCAGGTCGAAGGGCTATATAAATAAAAAATTTGATTTAGCGCACTACATAAGGAAGATGGTGCCATTTGGGATGAAGCCAAGGTGTCAGTGAGTGGAGGGAGGGAACCCTCTATATCCATTCTGTTAATTTGCAAAGACTCAGTTTTACTGGAGGGTGGGGTAGTAGTAGTGGGGTGGGGATTGTTTACTGAGGGGTAGGGTAGTAGTAGTGGGGTAGGGATTGTTTACTGAGGGGTAGGGTAGTATTAGTGGGGTGGGGATTGTTTACTGAGGGGTAGGGTAGTAGTAGTGGGGTGGGGATTGTTTACTGGAGGGTGGGGTAGTAGTAGTGGGGTGGGGATTGTTTACTGAGGGTAGGGTAGTAGTAGTGGGGTGGGGATTGTTTACTGAGGGGTAGGGTAGTAGTAGTGGGGTGGGGATTGTTTACTGGAGGGTGGGGTAGTAGTAGTGGGGTGGGGATTGTTTACTGAGGGGTAGGGTAGTAGTGGTGGGGTGGGGATTGTTTACTGAGGGGTAGGGTAGTAGTAGTGGGGTGGGGATTGTTTACTGAGGGGTAGGGTAGTAGTAGTGGGGTGGGGATTGTTTACTGAGGGGTAGGGTAGTGAGGTGGGGATTGTTTACTGAGGGGTTGGGTAGTGAGGTGGGGATGGTTTTACTGAGGGTGGGATAGTGAGGTGGGGATTGTTTACTGAGGGGTTGGGTAGTGAGGTGGGTATTGTTTACTGAGGGGTGGGGTGGTAGTAGTAGTGAGATGGGGATTGTTTTACTGAGGGGTATTTTTGTAACAGATGCTAATCATATACCACTTAATAAGAATGATGATGATCATTTATGTTAATTTAAATCCTCTCTGGGATAAAAAGCCAGGGAAAAAGCAGAGCGCCAAATTCAAATAGATTCCTATCAAACGTTCATTAAATCACACATGCAAGATAGCAAGTTAAAGCTACACTTGTTATGAATCAAACATAACAATCAAACATAACAAAGAGAGAAACCATATTTCAACCCTACAGCCACGACACAAAGCGCAGAAATAAAAATATAATTCCTGCCGTACCTTTGACGAGCTTCTTTTGTTGGCACTCCAATATGTCCCATAAACATCACAAATGGTCCTTTTGTTAATTCCATCGATATATATCCAAAATGTCAATTTATTTGGCGCGTTTGATCCAGAAAAACACCGGTTCCAACTTGCTCAACGTGACTACAAAATATCTCAAAAGTTACCTGTAAACTTTGCCAAAACTACTTTTGTAATACAACCTTAGGCATTTTTTTACGTAAATAATCAATAAAATTGGAGACGGGATGATCTGTGTTCAATACAGGATGAAAACAAACAGTAGCTAGCTTTCTGGTCACGCGCGTCTATCTAACAGTACACTTCAAGTGACCCTCTTTCAAGATGGCAGTACTTCTTCATTACACAAAGGAATAACCTCAACCAATTTCTAAAGACTTTTGACATCCAGTGGAAGCGATCGGAACTCCAAGAAGATCCCTTAGAAATCTGGATTCCTAATGAAATTTTATTGAAAAGAGAGTGACCTCAAAAAAAATCTGAATGGTTTGTCCTCGGGGTTTCGCCTGCTAAATAAGTTTCGTTATATTCACAGACATGATTAAAACAGTTTTAGAAAGTTCAGAGTGTTTTCCCGTGAAAATACTGCCCCCTGTCACCAATAAGTTAATTTTCATCCCCAAAACAGTATATGTCCACAGAGAAAAGACTTGAAATAGAACATCTAATTTAACACATCAATGGTGTAGATACATGTAATACAGAAGCACTAAATAATCTGGACACAAAACTAAGAGTTTGAGGAACTTCACTTGTCAAGTTCTTCTAATCACTCCTGATGATGAGGTTTGTGATATCCTTCTGCCCAACAAATCATGTTACACTATCTGCGACACTAGCAAAAACAAAAGAAGATTGTAAAGGCCTAAATACACCTGACGAACTATAGATGGCAATTGATTCCTTTCAGATGGGGAAAACCCTGGCCTTGATGGTATTCCAATGGAGATATATATCACATTTTATGAAGTACTGAAATATCCATTACTATCATTTATAAATGGAAAACTGTCAGACACAGAAATAGGGACTACAGCAAGAGCCAGGCAGCCACATGCCAGGGAGCAAGCGCCAAGACCAAGTCACTTTCAAAATGTGATGCCCCTCACCCTTCAACATTGCGAAAAAAGAATAATGGCTAAATGTATTACTCATGAATCTACAGACAATACCCCATAATGACAAAGTGAAAACATGTTTTTAGAAATTGTGGCTAATTTATTACAAAAACAGAAATACTCTTTGCTATGAGACTCGAAATTGACTCGAAATTGATCATCCTTGAGAATGTTTCTACAACTTGATTGGAGTCCACTTATGGTAAATTCAATTGATTGGATATTATTTGGAAAGGCACACACCTGTCTATATAAGGTCCCACAGTTGACTGCTCATGTCAGAGCAAAAAAATAAACCATGAGGTTGAAGGAATTGTCCGTAGAGCTCCGAGACAGGACTGTGTCGAGGCACAGATCTGGGGAAGGGTATCAAAAAATGTCTGCAGCATTGAAGGTCCCCAAGAACCAAGTGGTCTCCATTTCTTAAATGAAAGAATTTTGGGAAACCACCAAGATTTTTCCTAGAGCTGGCTGCCTGGCAAAACTGAGCAATTGGGGGAGAAGGGCCTTGGTCAGGGAGGTGACCAAGAACCCGATGGTCACTCTGACAGAGCTTCATAGTTCCTCTGTGGAGATGGGAGAACCTTCCAGACGGGCAACCATCCCTGCAGCACTCCACCAATCAGGCCTTTATGGGAGAGTGGCCAGACGTAAGTCACTCCTCAGTAAAAAGCACATGACAGCCCGCTTGGAGTTTGACAAAAGCCACCTGAAGGACCATCGGATGACCATCGGATACAAGATTCTCTCGTCTGATGAAACCAAGATTAAATTATTTGGCATGAATACAAAGCATCACATCTGGAGGAAACCTGGCACCATCCCTACGGTGAAGCATGGTGGTGGCAGCATCATGCTGTGGAGATGTTATTCAGTAGCAGGGACTGGGAGACTAGTCAGGATTGAGGGCAAGATTAACGGCGTGAAGTACAGAGAGATCCTTGATGAAAACCTGCTCAGTACCTAAGACTGGGCAATGGTTCTCCTACCAACAGGACAACGACCCTAAGCACACAACGCAGGAGTGGCTTCTGGACAAGCCTCTGAATGTCCTTGAGTGGCCCAGCCAGACCCCGGACTTAAACCCGATCGAACATCTCTGGAGAGACCTGAAAATAGCTGTGCATCAATGCTCCCCATCCAACCTGACAGCTTGAGAGGATCTGCAGAGAATAATGGGAGAAACTCCCCAAGTACAGGTGTAACAAGCTTGTATCGTCATACAAAATAAGACTCGAGGCAGTAATCACTCCCACAAGTGCTTCAACAAAGTACTGAGTAAAAGGTCTGAATACTTATGTAAATGTGATATTTCAGGTTTTTATTTTTTATTCATTGCAAACATTTCTAAAACTGTGTTTTTTCTTTGTCATTACGGGTTATTGTGTGTAGATTGATGAGGGAAAAAAAACATTTGAATACATATTTGAATAAGGCTGTTATGTAACAATGTTTGGAAAAAGAGGAGGGGTCTCAATACTTTCCGAATGTACTGTATATCAAAATGTACTGTATATCAAAATGTACTGTATATCAAAATGTACTGTATATCAAAATGTACTGTATATCAAAATGTACTGTATATCAATATCAGTTTCACTTAGTCAAAATGTTTGACAGTAATGTCATAATAAAATTCAAGTCAGTTGAGAACAGGTCTTTGATGTTACAATGCCTTGGCATTGGGTTTTATGAATTAATATTTAAAACAACAATTGACTCATCAACCCTTCCATTTCAATTTAAGCCTTTACATAAAATACTTGCTACAAAAACAATGCTCAATATATGGGGCATTGAACAGTCAGCCTTGAGCAGACTCTGCCACAAGGGAACAGAATCAATAGAACTTATTTCTGGTACTGATCATCGATGACTTGCTCGTGGAGTCAGGTCCAGGAATGGGTGTTATGTCATAATATCTGTATTATTACGGGATCTGAAAAACCACCATCAGTCAATGAGAATACATGAAGAAAAACACAAAATACTTAGACCAGGGTGTGACACAGGTACAGTATAATTATTTAACTACAGGTATATGTATAATTATTTAACCGCAGGTACAGTATAATTATTTAACTACAGGTACAATATAATTGTTTAACTACAGGTACAGTATAATTATTTAACCCCAGGTACAGTATAATTATTTAACTACAGGTACAGTATAATTATTTAACTACAGGTACAGTATAATTATTTAACTACAGGTACAGTATAATTATTTAACCCCAGGTACAGTATAATTATTTAACCCCAGGTACAGTATAATTATTTAACTACAGGTACAGTATAATTATTTAACCCCAGGTACAGTATAATTATTTAACCCCAGGTACAGTATAATTATTTAACCCCAGGTACAGTATAATTATTTAACTACAGGTACAGTATAATTATTTAACCCCAGGTACAGTATAATTATTTAACCCCAGGTACAGTATAATTATTTAACGCCAGGTACAGTATAATTATTGAACCCCAGGTACAGTATAATTATTTAACTACAGGTACAGGATAATTATTTAACCCCAGGTACAGTATAAATATTTAACCCCAGGTACAGTATAATTATTTATATACAGGTACAGTATAATTATTTAACTACAGGTATATGTATAATTATTTAACCCCAGGTACAGTATAATTATTTAACTACAGGTACAGTATAATTATTTAACCCCAGGTACAGTATAATTGTTTAACTACAGGTACAGTATAATTATTTAACTACAGGTACAGTATAATTATTTAACTACAGGTACAGTATAATTATTTAACCCCAGGTACAGTATAATTATTTAACTACAGGTACAGTATAATTATTTAACCCCAGGTACAGTATAATTATTTAACCCCAGGTACAGTATAATTATTTAACTACAGGTACAGTATAATTATTTAACCCCAGGTACAGTATAATTATTTAACCCCAGGTACAGTATAATTATTTAACTACAGGTACAGTATAATTATTTAACTACAGGTACAGTATAATTATTTAACTACAGGTACAGTATAATTATTTAACCCCAGGTACAGTATAATTATTTAACTACAGGTACAGTATAATTGTTTAACTACAGGTACAGTATAATTATTTAACCCCAGGTACAGTATAATTATTTAACTACAGGTACAGTATAATTATTTAACTACAGGTACAGTATAATTATTTAACTACAGGTACAGTATAATTATTTAACTACAGGTACAGTATAATTATTTAACTACAGGTACAGTATAATTATTTAACCCCAGGTACAGTATAATTATTTAACTACAGGTACAGTATAATTATTTAACTACAGGTACAGTATAATTATTTAACTACAGGTACAGTATAATTATTTAACTACAGGTACAGTATAATTATTTAACTACAGGTACAGTATAATTATTTAACTACAGGTACAGTATAATTATTTAACCCCAGGTACAGTATAATTATTTAACCCCAGGTACAGTATAATTATTTAACTACAGGTACAGTATAATTATTTAACTACAGGTACAGTATAATTATTTAACTACAGGTACAGTATAATTATTTAACTACAGGTACAGTATAATTATTTAACTACAGGTACAGTATAATTATTTAACTACAGGTACAGTATAATTATTTAACCCCAGGTACAGTATAATTATTTAACCCCAGGTACAGTATAATTATTTAACTACAGGTACAGTATAATTATTTAACTACAGGTACAGTATAATTATTTAACTACAGGTACAGTATAATTATTTAACTACAGGTACAGTATAATTGTTTAACTACAGGTACAGTATAATTGTTTAACTACAGGTACAGTATAATTATTTAACTACAGGTACAGTATAATTATTTAACTACAGGTACAGTATAATTATTTAACTACAGGTACAGTATAATTATTTAACTACAGGTACAGTATAATTATTTAACTACAGGTACAGTATAATTATTTAACTACAGGTACAGTATAATTATTTAACTACAGGTACAGTATAATTATTTAACTACAGGTACAGTATAATTATTTAACTACAGGTACAGTATAATTATTTAACTAAAGGTACAGGATAATTATTTAACTACAGGTACAGTATAATTATTTAACTACAGGTACAGTATAATTGTTTAACTACAGGTACAGTATAATTATTTAACTACAGGTACAGGATAATTATTTAACTACAAGTACAGTATAATTATTTAACTACGGGTACAGGATAATTGTTTAACTACAGGTACAGTATAATTGTTTAAATACAGGTACAGTATAATTATTTAACTACAGGTACAGTATAATTGTTTAACCCCAGGTACAGTATAATTATTTAACCCCAGGTACAGTATAATTGTTTAACTAAAGGTACAGTATAATTATTTAACTACAGGTACAGTGTAATTATTTAACTACAGGTACAGTATAATTATTTAACTACAGGTACAGTATAATTATTTAACTACAGGTACAGGATAATTATTTAACTACAGGTACAGTATAATTATTTAACTACAGGTACAGTATAATTGTTTAACTACAGGTACAGTATAATTGTTTAACTACAGGTACAGTATAATTATTTAACTACAGGTACAGTATAATTATTTAACTACAGGTACAGTATAATTGTTTAACTACAGGTACAGTATAATTATTTAACTACAGGTACAGTATAATTATTTAACTACAGGTACAGTATAATTATTTAACTACAGGTACAGTATAATTATTTAACTACAGGTACAGTATAATTATTTAACTACAGGTACAGTATAATTATTTAACCCCAGGTACAGTATAATTATTTAACTACAGGTACAGTATAATTATTTAACTACAGGTACAGTATAATTATTTAACTACAGGTACAGTATAATTATTTAACTACAGGTACAGTATAATTATTTAACTACAGGTACAGTATAATTATTTAACTACAGGTACAGTATAATTATTTAACTACAGGTACAGTATAATTATTTAACTACAGGTACAGTATAATTATTTAACCCCAGGTACAGTATAATTGTTTAACTACAGGTACAGTATAATTGTTTAACTACAGGTACAGTATAATTATTTAACTACAGGTACAGTATAATTGTTTAACTACAGGTACAGGATAATTATTTAACTACAGGTACCGTACATTTGCACAAAAATTGCTGGAAGTAGCAGTAGAAATGTTGTCTGTTAGTTTAGTCCAATCAGGGGAGGGATGGTAAGGGGGATTAGAAAATATGCAAACAATTAAATAGATACAGCCCACAATTTATCTGCAATATTAAAGCTGATCTACCTCCACTGAAAGTGAATAAGTTAATAAAATATTCAGGTGTCTATGTTTGTACTGGTAGCCTGCATCGGAATGCTTTCACAAGCATGTCGCTACACTCGCATTAACATCTGCTAACCATGTGTATCTGACAAATACAATTTGATTTGAATTTGTTTTAAGTGAATGGATTGAAACAGTTTTCACTTCTGCTCTCCTCTCCTCATCCACCTTCCCTTTTTCATCAATTCCATTAGAGGAGGGCAATGTCCTGTGATGTAATGGTATACAGAAGTGTGCCCGTGTGTGTGTGTTAGTTTGTGTGCAATGTAATTTAGAGGGGTGTTGTCCAGGTGTAATGTCCCACTGAGCAGGGTGTCATCTCTAATGGGGTGGGATAATGAAACACCATAGGATCCCAACTCCTGCTATTCCTCCTCTCCATTCTATATGAATCTACTTTCCTCTTATGACCTCAGAGCATCGCACCTAACGCTGTCTGTTCTGCCATTTCTTTCTAATTCCTCTCTATTCCACTCCCTTTACTCCTACTGGTTGCACATCATCACAGACTTAACACTGCCCTACATCACAAACTCTCCCTCTCATACTGAGAGGTTTGATCTACATCGCCCCAGACGTTCTCTCTAAAACCATTTTTATACAGCCTGTGCAGTGTTACTTTTTTGATTTGCTTGGTTTCTCTTTTCTCAGTGGGTGAATTCTTATCTAATCAAGATATGTTAGTGTTAATTTTTCATACATTTTTTTAGATTTGACATTACTGAGTATTTTGTGTAGATCGTTGACAAGGAAAATGAAAATTCATTACATTTTAATTCCACTTTGTAACACAACGAAATGTGGGAAAAGTCGGAATACTTTCTGAAGGCTCTGTACATCTTCAGAGAGATATTGAGGAGTGATCATCCTTATCATTCACATCACATACTTGTTAGAACAGTGTATAGTTCATCTTCAAACCCACAGTGGGAAATGTAATTCATTAGTTCCTATGATTAGTGATCAGTACATTTGTGTTTTTAGTGTACCTCTGTCCTAACTCTAGTTATCTTCTGTCACGGTTTGAGAGGAAGGGGCTCGTCCCAAAAGCTCTCTGTCTTTCATGACTGTTTCAATCAACTAGAATCTGGAGGACAAGCCAGTTTATTTGTTCTTTGATAGCTGAATTCATTCATTCAGAATAATAGTCTGATGAGCATGCAGCTCCATTCTGTAGTGTTCCTGTCTGTAGTGTTCCTGTCTGTAGTGTTCCTGTCTGTAGTGTTCCTGTCTGTAGTGTTCCTGTCTGTAGTGTTCCTGTCTGTAGTGTTCCTGTCTGTAGTGTTCCTGTCTGTAGTGTTCCTGTCTGTAGTGTTCCTGTCTGTAGTGTTCCTGTCTGTAGTGTTCCTGTCTGTAGTGTTCCTGTCTGTAGTGTTCCTGTCTGTAGTGTTCCTGTCTGTAGTGTTCCTGTCTGTAGTGTTCCTGTCTGTAGTGTTCCTGTCTGTCAGCATCACTCTCCCCATGCTGTCTGTAGTGTTCCTGTCTGTAGTGTTCCTGTCTGTAGTGTTCCTGTCTGTCAGAATCACTCTCCCCATAATGGCTGTAGTGTTCCTGTCTGTAGTGTTCCTGTTCCTGTCTGTAGTGTTCCTGTCTGTAGTGTTCCTGTCTGTCAGCATCACTCTCCCCATGCTGTCTGTAGTGTTCCTGTCTGTAGTGTTCCTGTCTGTAGTGTTCCTGTCTGTCAGCATCACTCTCCCCATGCTGTCTGTAGTGTTCCTGTCTGTAGTGTTCCTGTCTGTCAGCATCACTCTCCCCATGCTGTCTGTAGTGTTCCTGTCTGTAGTGTTCCTGTCTGTAGTGTTCCTGTCTGTAGTTTTCCTGTCTGTCAGCATCACTCTCCCCATGCTGTCTGTAGTGTTCCTGTCTGTAGTGTTCCTGTCTGTAGTGTTCCTGTCTGTAGTGTTCCTGTCTGTCAGCATCACTCTCCCCATGCTGTCTGTAGTGTTCCTGTCTGTAGTGTTCCTGTCTGTAGTGTTCCTGTCTGTCAGTATCACTCTCCCCATGCTGTCTGTAGTGTTCCTGTCTGTAGTGTTCCTGTCTGTAGTGTTCCTGTCTGTCAGTATCACTCTCCCCATGCTGTCTGTAGTGTTCCTGTCTGTAGTGTTCCTGTCTGTAGTGTTCCTGTCTGTAGTGTTCCTGTCTGTCAGCATCACTCTCCCCATGCTGTCTGTAGTGTTCCTGTCTGTCAGTATCACTCTCCCCATGCTGTCTGTAGTGTTCCTGTCTGTAGTGTTCCTGTCTGTAGTGTTCCTGTCTGTCAGTATCACTCTCCCCATGCTGTCTGTAGTGTTCCTGTCTGTAGTGTTCCTGTCTGTCAGCATGTTCCCCATGCCGTCTTTAGTGTTCCTGTCTGTAGTGTTCCTGTCTGTAGTGTTCCTGTCTGTCAGTATCACTCTCCCCATGCTGTCTGTAGTGTTCCTGTCTGTAGTGTTCCTGTCTGTAGTGTTCCTGTCTGTCAGTATCGCTCTCCCCATGCTGTCTGTAGTGTTCCTGTCTGTAGTGTTCCTGTCTGTAGTGTTCCTGTCTGTAGTTTTCCTGTCTGTAGTGTTCCTGTCTGTAGTGTTCCTGTCTGTAGTGTTCCTGTAGTGTCTGTAGTGTTCCCTGTTCTGTCTAGTGTTCCTGTCTGTAGTGTTCCTGTCTGTCAGCATCACTCTCCCCATGCTGTCTGTAGTGTTCCTGTCTGTAGTGTTCCTGTCTGTAGTGTTCCTGTCTGTAGTGTTCCTGTCTGTCAGCATCACTCTCCCCATGCTGTCTGTAGTGTTCCTGTCTGTAGTGTTCCTGTCTGTAGTGTTCCTGTCTGTAGTGTTCCTGTCTGTAGTGTTCCTGTCTGTCAGTGTTCCTGTCTGTAGTGTTCCTGTCTGTAGTGTTCCTGTCTGTAGTGTTCCTGTCTGTCAGCATCACTCTCCCCATGCTGTCTGTAGTGTTCCTGTCTGTAGTGTTCCTGTCTGTAGTGTTCCTGTCTGTAGTGTTCCTGTCTGTAGTGTTCCTGTCTGTCAGCATCACTCTCCCCATGCTGTCTGTAGTGTTCCTGTCTGTAGTGTTCCTGTCTGTAGTGTTCCTGTCTGTAGTGTTCCTGTCTGTAGTGTTCCTGTCTGTAGTGTTCCTGTCTGTAGTGTTCCTGTCTGTAGTGTTCCTGTCTGTCAGCATCACTCTCCCCATGCTGTCTGTAGTGTTCCTGTCTGTAGTGTTCCTGTCTGTAGTGTTCCTGTCTGTAGTGTTCCTGTCTGTAGTGTTCCTGTCTGTCAGCATCACTCTCCCCATGCTGTCTGTAGTGTTCCTGTCTGTAGTGTTCCTGTCTGTAGTGTTCCTGTCTGTAGTGTTCCTGTCTGTAGTGTTCCTGTCTGTAGTGTTCCTGTCTGTCAGCATCACTCTCCCCATGCTGTCTGTAGTGTTCCTGTCTGTAGTGTTCCTGTCTGTAGTGTTCCTGTCTGTCATGTTCCTATCTGTAGTGTTCCTGTCTGTCAGCATCACTCTCCCCATGCTGTCTGTAGTGTTCCTGTCTGTAGTGTTCCTGTCCCCAGTGTTCCTGTCTGTAGTGTTCCTGTCTGTAGTGTTCCTGTCTGTAGTGTTCCTGTCTGTCAGCATCACTCTCCCCCTGTCATGTGTTCCTGTCTGTAGTGTTCCTGTCTGTAGTGTTCCTGTCTGTAGTGTTCCTGTCTGTCAGCATCACTCTCCCCATGCTGTCTGTAGTGTTCCTGTCTGTAGTGTTCCTGTTTGTAGTGTTCCTGTCTGTAGTGTTCCTGTCTGTCAGCATCACTCTCCCCATGCTGTCTGTAGTGTTCCTGTCTGTAGTGTTCCTGTCTGTAGTGTTCCTGTCTGGAGTGTTCCTGTCTGTAGTGTTCCTGTCTGTAGTGTTCCTGTCTGTAGTGTTCCTGTCTCACTCTCCCATGCTGTGTAGTGTTCCTGTCTATAGTGTTCCTGTCTGTAGTGTTCCTGTCTGTAGTGTTCCTGTCTGTCAGCATCACTCTCCCCATGCTGTCTGTAGTGTTCCTGTCTGTCAGCATCACTCTCCCCATGCTGTCTGTAGTGTTCCTGTCTGTAGTGTTCCTGTCTGTAGTGTTCCTGTCTGTAGTGTTCCTGTCTGTAGTGTTCCTGTCTGTAGTGTTCCTGTCTGTAGTGTTCCTGTCTGTCGTGTTCCTGTCTATAGTGTTCCTGTCTGTAGTGTTCCTGTCTGTAGTGTTCCTGTCTGTCAGCATCACTCTCCCCATGCTGTCTATAGTGTTCCTGTCTGTAGTGTTCCTGTCTGTAGTGTTCCTGTCTGTAGTGTTCCTGTCTGTCAGCATCACTCTCCCCATGCTGTCTGTAGTTTTCCTGTCTGTAGTATTCCTGTCTGTAGTGTTCCTGTCTGTAGTGTTCCTGTCTGTCAGCATCACTCTCCCCATGCTGTCTGTAGTGTTCCTGTCTGTAGTGTTCCTGTCTGTAGTGTTCCTGTCTGTAGTGTTCCTGTCTGTAGTGTTCCTGTCTGGAGTGTTCCTGTCTGTAGTGTTCCTGTCTGTCAGCATCACTCTCCCCATGCTGTCTGTAGTGTTCCTGTCTGTAGTGTTCCTGTCTGTCAGCATCACTCTCCCCATGCTGTCTGTAGTGTTCCTGTCTGTAGTGTTCCTGTCTGTAGTGTTCCTGTCTGTAGTGTTCCTGTCTGTAGTGTTCCTGTCTGTAGTGTTCAGCATCACTCTCACCATGCTGTCTGTAGTGTTCCTGTCTGTAGTGTTCCTGTCTGTAGTGTTCCTGTCTGTAGTGTTCCTGTCTGTAGTGTTCCTGTCTGTAGTGTTCCTGTCTGTAGTGTTCCTGTCTGTAGTGTTCCTGTCTGTCAGCATCACTCTCACCATGCTGTCTGTAGTGTTCCTGTCTGTAGTGTTCCTGTCTGTAGTTTTCCTGTCTGTAGTTTTCCTGTCTGTAGTGTTCCTGTCTGTAGTGTTCCTGTCTGTAGTGTTCCTGTCTGTAGTGTTCCTGTCTGTCAGCATCACTCTCCCCATGCTGTCTGTAGTGTTCCTGTCTGGAGTGTTCCTGTCTGTAGTGTTCCTGTCTGTAGTGTTCCTGTCTGTCAGCATCACTCTCCCCATGCTGTCTGTAGTGTTCCTGTCTGTAGTGTTCCTGTCTGTAGTGTTCCTGTCTGTAGTGTTCCTGTCTGTAGTGTTCCTGTCTGTAGTGTTCCTGTCTGTAGTGATCCTGTCTGTAGTGTTCCTGTCTGTAGTGTTCCTGTCTGTAGTGTTCCTGTCTGTCAGCATCACTCTCCCCATGCTGTCTGTAGTGTTCCTGTCTGTAGTGTTCCTGTCTGTAGTGTTCCTGTCTGTAGTGTTCCTGTCTGTCAGCATCACTCTCCCCATGCTGTCTGTAGTGTTCCTGTCTGTAGTGTTCCTGTCTGTAGTGTTCCTGTCTGTAGTGTTCCTGTCTGTCAGCATCACTCTCCCCATGCTGTCTGTAGTGTTCCTGTCTGTAGTGTTCCTGTCTGTAGTGTTCCTGTCTGTAGTGTTCCTGTCTGTAGTGTTCCTGTCTGTAGTGTTCCTGTCTGTAGTGTTCCTGTCTGTAGTGTTCCTGTCTGTCAGCATCACTCTCCCCATGCTGTCTGTAGTGTTCCTGTCTGTAGTGTTCCTGTCTGTAGTGATCCTGTCTGTAGTGTTCCTGTCTGTAGTGTTCCTGTCTGTAGTGTTCCTGTCTGTCAGCATCACTCTCCCCATGCTGTCTGTAGTGTTCCTGTCTGTAGTGTTCCTGTCTGTAGTGTTCCTGTCTGTAGTGTTCCTGTCTGTAGTGTTCCTGTCTGTCAGCATCACTCTCCCCATGCTGTCTTGTTCCTTTTCTAATTAAAAAGAGTCCAGCCAAAAAAGAAAAGAATGGACCCCCCCCCCCCCCAAAAAAATCCTTTGATGCTTGGACAAAAGGAGTTTGTGGAGAGTACAATACAATTTCTTTGGCTGGGTTTGTTACTCTGGACAGCCTACTGTGTGTGTGTGTGTGTGTGTGTGTGTGTGTGTGTGTGTGTGTGTGTGTGTGTGTGTGTGTGTGTGTGTGTGTGTGTGTGTGTGTGTGTGTGTGTGTGTGTGTGTGTGTGTGTGTGTGTGTGTGTGTGTGTGTGTGTGTGTGTGTGTGTGTGTGTGTGTGTGTGTTTAGACACTGGACAGACCAGTCAGTGTGTATGTGTGTGTTTAGACACTGGACAGGCCAGTCAGTGTGTATATGTGTGTGTTTAGACAAGAAGCTGTTTTTCAGTCTCTCGGTCTCTGCTTTGATGCACCTGTACTGACCTCGCCTTCTGGATGATAGCGGGGTGAACAGGCAGTGGCTCGGGTGGTTGTTGTCCTTGATGATCTTTATGGCCTTCCTGTGACATCGGGTGGTGTAGGTGTCCTGGAGGGCAGGCAGTGTGCCCCCGGTGATGGGTTGTGCAGACCTCACCACCCTCTGGAGATCCTTGCGGTTGAGGGCAGTGCAGTTGCCGTACCAGGCAGTGATACAGCCCGACAGGATGCTCTCAATTGTGCATCTGTAGAAGTTTGTTTTAGGTGATAAGCCACATTTCTTCAGCCTCCTGAGGTTGACGATGCGCTTTTGCACCTTCTTGAACACACTGTCTGTGTGGGTGGACCATTTCAGGTTGTCCGTGATGTGTACGCCGAGGAACTTAAAGCTGTCCACCTTCTCCATTGCAGTTTCATTGATGTGGATAGGGGGGTGCACCCTCTGCTGTTTCCTGAAGTCCACGATCATTAGATGTGTAGAATAATGTATAGGCTGAATAATCCATAGCGCTGAATCAAAGCAAAACCAATTGTCACGTATCTGTAAAACAACAGGTGCAGTGAAATGCTTTATGGGCCCATCCCAACAACGCAGAGAGAAAGAAAGATAAATAATAATGAAATAGTAATGCTGAATATCTGAATTTTAGAAAAGGCAAAGTTCCTGCAATTGGGGAGGACTGCATTCACGGGAAAAGCTGCATATGTTTGACCAGAAAGGAACTTTCAAGAGCGCCAGAACGCGGGGCTTCCGCACTACGGATTGAACCGAGCTGTGTGTGTGTGTGTGTGTGTGTGTGTGTGTGTGTGTGTGTGTGTGTGTGTGTGTGTGTGTGTGTGTGTGTGTGTGTACATGCATTATGCTGTTGGATGTCTTGCGTTTCACTAATGTGTGAGATGTGTATATCAGCAGTAATCTGTGTGTTACAGTGTATTATTATTATATGTATGTATTATTATACTATACACAGGCCTATATATACATCATGATATCAGTAGGGCCTATATATACATCATGGTACCAGTAGGCCTATATATACATCATGGTACCAGTAGGCCTATATATATACATCATGGTACCAGTAGGCCTATATATATACATCATGGTACCAGTAGGGCCTATATATACACATCATGATACCAGTAGGCCTATATATACATCATGGTACCAGTAGGGCCTATATATACATCATGGTACCAGTAGGCCTATATATACATCATGGTACCAGTAGGCCTATATATACATCATGGTACCAGTAGGGCCTATATATACACATCATGATACCAGTAGGCCTATATATACATCATGGTACCAGTAGGGCCTATATATACATCATGATATCAGTAGGCCTATATATACATCATGATACCAGTAGGGCCTATATATACATCATGGTACCAGTAGGCCTATATATACATCATGGTACCAGTAGGCCTATATATACATCATGATACCAGTAGGCCTATATATACATCATGATATCAGTAGGGCCTATATATACATCATGGTACCAGTAGGCCTATATATACATCATGGTACCAGTAGGGCCTATATATACATCATGATACCAGTAGGGCCTATATATACATCATGATACCAGTAGGCCTATCCCATATACATCATGATACCAGTAGGCCTATATATACATCATGGATACCAGTAGGCCTATATATACATCATGGTACCAGTAGGCCTATATATACATCATGATACCAGTAGGCCTATATATACATCATGATACCAGTAGGCCTATATATACATCATGATACCAGTAGGCCTATATATACATCATGATACCAGTAGGCCTATATATACATCATGATACCAGTAGGCCTAT